>NW_013571845.1:0-4130 GCF_000499745.2 Eimeria mitis
ATATATATATATATATATATATATATATATATATATATATATATATATATATATATATATATATATTAAAAGAAAATCATAAATTGAAGCGTAAATAATAAAATATATATCCTTTTATTTTTATACTTTTATTTAGGTTTTTATCCTTGCTACTGTTATTCTATATTTGCTTATGCTTATCTCCTTATCGTCGTTCTGCTGCTAGGTTTTTTTTTTAATATTTTTGTATACTTTTATCGGTTTTTGTTGAAGCTTTGGTGTATAATTCTGTATTATTTTGTTTGTTTAACGTTTCGCTTTCTGCGTCTTTGTATTTGTATATTTGTTTACATATATATTTAGATTGTATTTACATAAATAAATTTTAATTTATTATATCTTTGTTTATACTTAGGAGTTGTTATTACTTTTATAAGCTGAGCTGACTCGCCTGTGAAGACCGAGCGAGAGACATGCTGAAGAGCTTCATATCTCTGTCCTGCAGCAGGGCCCGCGTGCGCAGCATAATCCCTTCATCATCGAGCGGCCTTGCGTCTCCTTTTCTGGGGGATAGAACATCTATCTTTGGATGCCATTCGTTTTCTCTCTGCTCTTCATCAGGTAGCGGCGGGGGAGACATCGGCTCTTGTATGAAGCCGTGTTTCTGTTGAGAGGAGGGAGCCGCTTGGGGGCCCCCTTCTAGCACCACCACAGGAGAGCTGGCTTTTCCTATCTGGCGAGGCGAAGCTAGCGGTGTTTGTAGTTCTGTCTGGCGTGCATACACCTGAACACACAACATTTGCTGCCTCAGCTCTCCATACACGGCGCCAGGATCGACCGAAATAGGTGCTGTTTCGCAGACTGCTGCTGGTTCTGCTGCTGGTGCTGCTGTTTCCGGGTTCACTAAGCCGGCAGGGGCAGGGCCGTCCTGCTCGGCTTCAACTGCCTGTGCAGGTGGCGCCGCTAGAACGGTTTGTTTTGCTACAGCATCAGCAGCTGCAACGCCAGCCGCAGGTGCAGCTTCTCCCCCCACCGACTCATTTGCACTGCCTTTTGAGCTCTGTGACCAAGTCAACATAACAGGGTCACTGTTTCTATTGGTCAGAATCGTTCCGCCCATCTCGTTGACCAAAAGCTCCGCTGGCGTCGGCAGCAGAAATGAAGAAGGGGAAAGCCGGCGACGGCGCCTCCGCCTTGCGTTTGGTTCAGTCATCTTGCGACAGAAAGAAAAAGAAGAAACTTGCGATTTAAACAGAGACAAGCGCTAGAAATGGAAAAGAAAAAGAGAAACACAAAAGTAACCAGCTGCGATAAGCAGAGAAAAATGCAAAAAAGTTGATGCCTGCGCAGTTGGCGTTCAGAAATTTGTTTGCAAAGAAAGCGCGGCTGACGGAAAGCTGAATTTTCTCTGCGGTGTACGTGCTCCTCAGCTGAAACGGTATTTCTGCAATTGAACTAAAGTGAAGAAACTCTCGAATATTTTAGCTGTTTCTTGCTTTCTAATGAAAGTATTTTGAATTTGCTTTCAAACGATACTAAACATGGCCTGGTTTTTTTTTTTTTAGGATTTCCTTTTTTTGCAAAACTGGCTGAAACGAGCGGAAAGCGAAACTCTAATGTTTCGTGATTTCAACAAACCTCATGAACAAAATGTTTTTATTTTAATAAATAAACAAAATGTTCTCTATAAAGTTGTTGTAGCCTCACTGGCTTTGCCACAATCCTCCCGTTTCGGCACCGCCGTCAAACTAAATGGCATTATATTGAACGACCACAAGACGACAGTTTCACAGAAACCGTCGAGCGCGTACTTTGCTTCAATAACCTCCCCGAACCAACAAAACAAAAGAGGAATACCCGCAGCAGCAGCAGCAGCAGCGGCAGCAGCGGCAGTGCAAATGCTGAACACAGCGGGATTCCCCTGGCCTTCCAGCTGAAACGTGCAAGACAGCCCAAGAGACGGAGAAGCCGTCTTCTGCCTCTAAAGCTTTTCTTCGGAATAAATGAATAGCCGCGAAAATAAACAGATCGTAGCAGCGTGAAGGAGATGTTTTTCATGTTCAAGAGTGTAAACGCAAGAAGAAAATGTTGTATTTCGTTAAGAACCAAAACCCGCCAGGGCCTGCAAACTGTTTCAAAGAATACCTAACAAGAACCCGTCGAAAGAAATATGAAAATAGAAAGAAATATGAATACGGCGTCTCTGCTGCCTTTCCTCTTGAAAGGCTGAAACGTAAGCCACAGAGAAAGCGTGCGTGAGGTGGAGAAGAAGATGATGAGGCAGTCCTTTGTTTGTTTTTTTTTTTGTAAGAATGTTTGAATTCAAGTTGTTTCCGTTTGTATCTATCTGCACTAGGCTTACTGCTGCTACTGCTGCTACTGCTGCTGTTGCTGCTGCGGTTGCTGCGGTGGGGGTTTCTTATCAGCTGCCTGGTTTTCAACATATTTTGTACGGGGGTAATATTTTCTTAAGAGATCTTCTTTAATTTTTTTGAGCATATCTTCAGGGAAAGTACGAAGAAGCTCCCACGCAATGTCTAGACTCTGAAATATATCTCGGCCCTCGTAAGCTCCCTGCTGCAGGAATCTTCTTTCAAACTTATCTGTGAATTCTAGGTATAACATATCATCAGCAGATAGAGCCTCTTCACCCACCACCGCCTTCATTGCACGCGTATCCTGGCCAATAGCGTAGTTTGCATACAGCTGAAGAAACAACAAACAACAAACAGCAGCAGCAGCAGCAGCAGCAACAGCAGCAACCGTCAGCAACAGAAGGTTCGTCTATAGGCAACAGTTTAATAGGAAAAACGCAAAGTTTCTGTCTGTTTTCAACAGAAAAAAACACAAAAAACTAAAAAAAAATGGATACAGAGAGAAAGTTATGAGTGAGGCAAAAGAATTCAGAAACTGCGATCACTGAAAAACTTGAATTGACGAAGTGTAAGGAGTAACCTGTAACCCTTTACAAAACAAATATATAAATATAAATATAAAATATAAATATAAAATATAAATATAAAATATAAATAAATTTTAATAAATAAATTAAATTTATTCATACAAACTAAACTCAACTGAGAAAGCCGTTTTCAATAAGCATTTTTCACTTCGTCTGTATTATGAACTACCTGGGTTTACATGTATACAAACTAAACAAAAGTATATCCTCATAAAAAAACTTTTTTAATATTTTAATTAAATATTAAGTAATTTCTGTTTATACAGAAACAATTTTATTGAAATATTTTCACTGAATATGCAGATGCTGTATATTCTATTCATACAACTCACCCCCCNCCCCCCCCCCCCCGCCCCAAAATACAAGTATAATAAACAAGAGATATCTCTATAAAATATATAAAAAACGGAATTCAACAAAAAAAAATAAATAAATATATAAATAAATAAATAAATAAATAAAAAGAGTAGAATATTTTGTCTCACCTGATCTGAAACAGCTGGATGATCTTCTCTGGTCATTCCTTTTCCTATACCGCTTTTCATAAGTCTACTAAGAGAAGGAAGAACATTGATGGGTGGATAAATTTGTCTATTATGTAGAGCTCTATCTACAAATATTTGTCCTTCAGTAATATACCCAGTAAGATCAGGTATAGGGTGAGTTATATCATCGTTCGGCATCGTAAGAATAGGAAACTGAGTGATAGAGCCATTACGGCCCTCAACTCTGCCTGCTCTTTCATATATTGTTGATAGATCTGTATACATATATCCAGGATATCCTCTTCTTCCTGGTACTTCTTCTCTAGCAGCTGAAACTTCTCTTAATGCATCTGCATATGCGGACATATCTGTAAGTATAACAAATACATGCATTTCTCTCTCAAAAGCTAAATATTCAGCTGTCGTCAGAGCAAGACGAGGCGTAATAATTCTTTCTATAGTAGGATCATTTGCTAGATTAAGAAACAAAGCAACTCTCTCCATACTGCCGTTTTCTTCGAAATCTCTCCGAAAAAATCTCGCTGTTTCCATGTTTACACCCATAGCACCAAAAACAACAGCAAAATTTTCATCGGAATGATCTAATACATCTTTCCCAGCAACAAGACTAGCCTGTCTACATATTTGTGCTCCTATTTCATTATGTGGGAGCCCAGCAGCAGAAAAAAGTGGAATCTTCTGCC
>NW_013571845.1:4230-5723 GCF_000499745.2 Eimeria mitis
TTGTCTACATATTTGTGCTCCTATTTCATTATGTGGGAGCCCAGCAGCCGAAAAAAGTGGAATCTTCTGCCCACGAACAACAGAATTCATAACATCTATTGTACTTATACCTGTTTGTATCATCTCTCGTGGATATACTCTACATTGAGGGTTTATAGGATAACCATTTATATCTAAATAATCCTCAGCTAGTACCTGGGGGCCCCCATCTATGGGCCTCCCGCTACCGTTGAAGGCTCTACCCAGCATATCCTCAGCTATCGGCATCTTCAGCACATCACCACGAAACTCTGCGTGACAGTGACGGTTGTCTATGCCTGATGTTCCCTCAAACACCTGCACCACTGCTCGACGCCCCTTTATCTCCAGCACCTACACACACACATATTTATATATTTATATATATATTTTGTTTTGTTTTTGTTTTTTTTTTTTCGGGTTTTTTTTGGGCGGGAAAGGAAGAGATATACGTGGAATTGTAAACAGGTGTTGCTGTGCTGCTGCTGTTATTGCTGCTGCAGCTGCTGTTGCTGCAGCAGCAGCTGCTGTTGCTGCTGCTGCTGCAGCTGCAGCTGCTGCTGCTACTCTTTCTGGTGTTGCTACTGCTGCAGCTGCTACCTGTACTGTTTCTACTCCTTCTGCTGTTCCTACGTGTACTGTAATGGCTGCTGCTGCTGCTGCTACTGGTATACATACACCTACTGTGACTCCTGCTGCTGCTGCTACCACTGCTGCTGCTACCACTGCTGCTGCTACCACTGCTGCTGCTGCTGCTGCTGCTGCTGCTGCTGCTGTTGCTGCTGCTGCTGCTGCTGCTGTTGCTGCTGCTTACTTGTCCTTCTCTCACACTTCCATCACCTAGATGGAGCGTAACGATCTCATAATACTTTGGAAATTTAACATCATCAAAGACAACGAGGGGGCCTTCTGCTGCTGCAACAGTTCTATAGTCTAGCCGCGGGGCCACGCGGTAGTCTCGCGTCACAGCCAGTACATGCTGCCTCGCTGCTTCAGCACGGCTGAGGGTTGGGGGCTGCGTATGCAGCGCCATCGTTGCTGCAGGGGGGCAGCAGCAGGAAGCATGCAGCAGCTACAGAAACTGCAGCAGCAGCAGCAGCAGCAGCAGCAGCAGCAGCAGGGGAAGAGGAGGGGGAGGAGAGCGAGAGGTGAGAGTACAACAGAAGCTGCTGGTGATCGTGGAGAGAATTTAAACAAACAAACTCACAAAATGATGATGATGCTGATGATGTGCTGCTGCTGCTGCTGCTGCTGCTGCTGCTGCTGCTGCTGGCAGCTGAGGCAAACAGCCCTGGCGTATGGAGAAGCAGCAGAGAAGGGTTTTGCTGCCGGTTATAAACAAAAATAAACCGAAATTATCTAATTCAATTTCTTTTATTAAATATATTATACAAACTTCAAAGGAAAAGTACAGCAGCTGCTCACTCCTGAGCAGCAACAGCAGCAGCAGCAGCAGCAGCAGCAGCAGCAGCAGC
>NW_013571845.1:5820-5999 GCF_000499745.2 Eimeria mitis
ATTTTTATTCTTATTTTAATATAATTAATCAATTTTGTTTTATTTTTTTTTATTTATTTCTCTGAAAACAACAACAAATACACCCCGAACCCCTCCTTTTTATATGCGTATACACCCCCCCATACCGCCACTCTACACACACCGCCAGCTGCTGCCGTTTTGTTTCTGCTGCTGCTGCT
>NW_013571846.1:0-1224 GCF_000499745.2 Eimeria mitis
TAAACCCTAAACCCTAAACCCTAAACCCTAAACCCTAAACCCTAAACCCTAAACCCTAAACCCTTGATGATGGATCGTTCGGCGATGCGGCGGTAGATTCAAGATAAATGGCTTTGAAACACACAACCCTAAACCCTAAACCCTAAACCCTAAACCCTAAACCCTAAACCCTAGAGTTTGTTTATATTGTTTTCTATAGAGTGATAAGCCAGTGTGTAAGAAACACCGAACGGGGGTTCTCCTCGAGGGTTTAGGGTTTAGGGTTTAGGGTTTACAGATGCTGTTTTGAATGTATATAAAATATTATTTATATTATTTATAATTTATTTATTTTATTTAAATATTAAAAACAAAGAAACCTCTATATGGCCGAGGGTGCGGTGCACAGCGAAGCATGCAGCCGACAGCTCGCGGGGCCCCCCAACCCTTAACCCTAAACCCTAAACCCTAAACCCTAAACCCTAAACCCTAAACAAAGGTTAAAACATTCTGAAAAAACATTTTTTTTATTTTATTTTGTTTCATCTTCTACTAAAACAAAAGTCGCCGCCGAAGACATGCGCAGCGCGGCTTCGCCGCGATCACCCCTCCAAACCCTAAACCCTAAACCCTAAACCCTAAACCCTAAACCCTAAACCCTAGACTTGTATGCTGTTTTATTCAATCATAATATATTAAACTATATCAACTTCAATCTGCTGCTGTTGAAGCTTCTGGTGTCAGCGAATGCTGCAGCAAGCAGCAAAAGCAGTGAGGGCGGGGGGCCCCCTTTGGGGGCCCCTGGGGGCCCCCCTGCGTCTTCATCTCTTTGAGGGGGCCCCTGGGGTCCTGAGCGATCGCCGTGGGTACATGGGGCCCCGAAAGTTTCCCGGAAGCAGCAGCAGCAGCAGCAGCAGCAGCAGCAGCGGCAGCAACGACAGCAGCAGCAGCAGCAGCAGCAGCAGCCGAAAGAGCAGCATGAGCAGCAGCTTTCCTCCTGCTTCTTTCTCTATATTTGGTCTTACATCTATGGTAACAATTAAACCCTCCCCTCCAACTCTAGACACGGTCTCTATAGGGGGCCCCCAAGGGGGGGGCCCCCAGGGGGCCCCCCAAACCTTCACACGAGAAGGGGGTATTGTATTTTCTTTTTTACCTAAACTAGCATCGCAGAAAACCTTTGATAAGTCTGCGCGGCTGACGGTTCTCCTCAAGGCGAGGCATATTGGGTGTTTGCTTGGGGGG
>NW_013571846.1:1243-1927 GCF_000499745.2 Eimeria mitis
CCCCGGGGGCCCCCTGGGGGCCCCCCAGGGGGGCCCCCCAGGGGGGCCCCCCCAGGGGGGCCCCCTAGAAGAAGAGGGGGGGGCCCTGGAGGCCCCCTGCGGAGTAGGGTACACTCTAAGAGTGAGCGCACACTCTAGTAAACCCCAAACACACGTTTGTATCGCGCTGCTGCAGCAGCAGCCGGAACCCCTGCAGCAGCAGCAGCAGCAGCAGCAGCAGCAGAAGCAGCAGCAGAAGAAAGCTGTTCACTTGGTTGCATGCACGAGAGGAGAGTGGCAGTCGCTGCAGCTGCTGCTGCAGCAATCGCTGCCGCTGCTGTTTAACTGGAGCGGGGAGGCCCTACAAGCAGCAGCAGCAGCAGAAGAAGAGGCAGCAGCAGCAACACACAGCAACCCTAACTCTTAACTCTATACTCTATCAAACCACAATTAGGGTTTAGGGTTTAGGGTTTAGGGTTTGTGTACAGTGAGCGTTTGCTGCTGGAGTGTTGGGGTGTATGTACACCTCGTTCTCTTTGTTTTTATTTTTTTTTCTTTAATTTAATCTATTCGTTTATTCACCAGGGCAGGGGGAAATACATAAACCCTAAACCCTAAACCCTAAACCCTAAACCCTAACCCCAGACAAAAAAAAATAAATGCAGATGTATTAAAATTTTATATAGAGTAGCTTTCTATATCTAC
>NW_013571846.1:1959-4198 GCF_000499745.2 Eimeria mitis
ATATATATATATATATATATATATATATATATATATATATATATATAGTTTGAGGTTTAGGGTTTAGGGTTTAGGGTTTATGATTATTACTTCGGTATACAGCTGAAACCTCGCGAAGCAACAAAACTTGTTTTGGTTGTTTCTATTTTATTTATTTATTTATTTATATTTATTTATTTATTTGTTTATTGTTTTTTATTTATTATTTATTATTTATTATTTAGTTATATATATTGTATATCATTTGTTATTCTTTTTTTTACTTTTAGTTTATCTATTTATTCTTCATTTATGCGTTTATTGTTTTTTGTTTTATTTTTTATTTTTGTTTTTTTGTTTTTTATTTTTATTTATTAATTATCTTCTATTTGTTCATTCTTCTGCTGCGTCACGCTTTAAAGGGTTTAGGGTTTAGGGTTTAGGGTTTGCATAGGCTAGGGTTTAGGGTTTAGGGCATTCTATCAGCAACCGCTGCTGTTGCTGTTAGTGCCGTTGCTGCTGCTGCTGGTGCTGCTGCTGCTGCTGCTGTTGCTGCTGCTACTGCTGCTGCTGCTGCTGCTGCTGCAGCGAAACGCATCATGTGCGTGTCTGAATATATAATGCGGTGTACCCCGAAACCCTAAAAGCCCTAAACCCTAAAAACCCTAAACCCTAAAAACCCTAAACCCTAAAACACTGGGTCGCCTGCTGAGGAGCAACCTACTGTTTTAGGAAGCATAGGGAGGCAGCATGGAATTTATTATATATTATATATAATATATATAATATATATAATATATATATATATATATATACATATATATATATATATATATATATATATATATATATATATATATATAATATGTACACATGCATTGCATATATATTTAGTTGATACTTGAGGAGCTGAATGAGTTTTATTAAATTTAACAATTAAATAACAATTTTACTGAATATGTTTTGAGCTTTTGTAGACCACAAGGGTCCTTGACTAGGATCGAGGGTTTAGGGTTTAGGGTTTAGGGTTTGCAAGTGAAGAAGGGGTTTGGGGTTCAGACCCAAATTTGTGTGAGTAATGTGGAGATGTTTATTTTTTAATGTTTAATGAATAGTTTTGTTTTTATTTTGTTTTTTTTTGAAGTAATTAACGCAAAAACAACCGGCACACCAACAGCGTGCAAGAGGGGTTGAGCTGCCTGTACACCTGAGCGGCCGCGGACGCTAATGTATAAGAAAGCAGATTTTTTTTGCGGAAAGCTGAGAGAAATGAATAAAAATAATAAAATAAAATTCAAATATTTCTTTTTTTTTGAAAATTGATGAAAAATTAACGCAGAATCCTCCTCTTTCTCCCTGAGCTGCATGGACCCGGCCACTGCGGCGTTCGTTTGCAGCTTCCTCAGCCTGCAGTTTATTTTGTTTGTAGAAAGAGTTTCTCTGCATTAAAACCCCATTTATATTTGACTTTTTAATTCATATTTGTCTTTTTTCCATCATTTACTCTTCATTTCTCTCGCTTTTCTCTGCCGGCCCCCTCCTCAATACTACCAGCCGCAGACGTGTCTTCTTTTTAGGGGCCCCTTCTGCTGCTTCAGGGGCCCCCACCATTTATTTTTCTCTTTTTGACTCTCATAATTCTTTTCTAGCTTTTGAAATGCCGCTTCTCTCCCCTGATCCTGGGGGCCCCCCTCCTCGTCCGCCTGAGCCTGTTGTAGGGGGCCCCCCAGGGTGTGCTGCAGTTCCTGCCTGTGCTGCTGCTGCTGCTGCTGCTGCTGCTCCAGTTGCTGCTGCTGCTGCTGCAGCAGAAGCTGCAGCAATACAATACAAACACAGGATCAGGCCCGCAGACACTCTCTTATCTATTGCTGCTGAATACGGTGTATCCGTGCAGCAGCTCATGCGCTGCAACAAACTCTCCTCAACAGACATTTGGTTCAGAACCCACATCTTAATACCTTCTGCATCGCCTGCAGCAGAGTTGGGGGCCCCTGGGGGCCCCCCTATACCAGTTGAGGGGGCCCCCGGGGGGCCCCCAGAAACCGCTGCAGCAACAGCAGCAGCAGCTCCTCCTGCTGCTGCTGCTGCTGCTGAGGGGGCTCCAGCCAAAGCATGTGCATCACCAGCAACAGAAATTCAAACAAACAGCAGAGAGGGGGGCCCCCCCTCAAGAGAGAGTACGAGCGGGCAGGGGGGGGCCCCCCAGGGGCCCCGGGGGCCACGGGGGCCCCCGGGGGCCCCGGGGGCCCCCGATGATGAG
>NW_013571846.1:4221-5906 GCF_000499745.2 Eimeria mitis
CTTGTGTTGCTATGCTTGTTGAGGGTTTAATGAGAGAGACAGATATACACCCTAGACTGGCGAGACAGCGGATCATGGCGAGGGGTGTATGTTTATATACACTAGAAACCCTAAACCCTAAACCCTAAACCCTAAACCCTAGAGTTGTTGTAGAGCAGTGATTCTGCCGCACGTTTTCCGTGTATCTTTCTGCATGCTCTCAACACAACCAAACTAATTTAATTTATTAATTTATTAGTTTATTTATTTATTTATTTATTTATTTATTTATTAATTAATTTATTTATTTATTTATTTATTTTTTTTTTTTGTGTGCAGCTAAAGTATGAAGACGCGCTGAGAGACTGCCGGCGTTTAAAAACCCTCGAAAGAGAAATGAATGTCACTGCAGCAGAACTTGTTTCTTATTTGTTGCTGCATAACCAAGATATAGAAAGAGCTCACACTGCACTCGTTGAGGATGCTAACTGGCATGCGTAAGGGTTTAGGGTTTAGGGTTTAGGGTTTAGGGTTTGGGGTTTAGAAGGGTGCGAGTCAAGGGTTTCGGGGATGGGTCTAGGGTTTAGGGTTTAGGGTTTAGGGTTTACCGATGCCGAATGAAGTAGAATTAGTTGTTTCTGTATCGGGGGTTTATGATACACAAAATCTAATATTAAGGGTTTAGGGTTTAGGGTTTAGGGTTTAGGGTTTAGGGTTTGTCTCAGGGGCATCCTGCGCCAAACCCGCGAGCGGCTGCGGCGGCAGCGGGGCTCTCCTTGGTGGCTTAATCTTCCTTTAACATCTTCTCGTGCACTGCAGCAGCAGCAGCAGCAGCTGCGGCAGCAGCAGCAGCAGCAGCATCAATATATGATGATACAGAGTTCTTCTTCTTTGCTTGCTGAGGGCTCTTCTGCTGCAGCAGCAGCAGCAGCAGCAACAGCAGCAACAGCAGCAGCAGAACCTTGGTATCCTGGTGCAGCAGAACGGGGACTTACAGCTTCTTTGGGCCCCCATATAATCGGAAACCCCAGCAGCAGCAACAGCAGCAACAGCAACAGCAGCAGCAGCAGCAGCAGCAGCAGTCCCCCTCTCGGTGCAATTGATACTAGTTGTATTCCTTTTTTTTATTCTTCTTCTCTAGACGGCATAAGAAGAAGAAGAAGGGGGAGAAACATGCATGCAGAACCCTCATTAACTATTGGAGCTGCGGGGGGGGCCCCCCTGGGGGCCCCACTGGGGGCCCCCATGGGGGCCCCCCTAGCAGCACTTGCTGCTGCACCTATCGGTGCATTGGTAGAGAGGAGACCGCAGGAGATGCAGTGATATATACAAAGGGTTTGTCTTTTGTTGCTGCTGCTTTTGTTTTTCTTGTTTGTTTGTTTGTTTGTTTGTTTGTTTGTTTGTTTGTTTGTTTGTTTGTTTTTGTTTTTGTTTGTTTGTTTGTTTGTTTTGTTTGTGTGTTGTATTTGTTTATTTTTTGTTTTAGGTGCTTTGTTTGTTTTTGTATTTAGGGTTTAGGGTTTAGGGTTTAGGGTTTGTGTTCTATACAAACAACTATCCAAAAGAATAAAACAAAATAAAACAAAATAAAAAAAGAAAATAAATAAAAAATTAAAGAAAAGAATGAGGGCCCCATTGCGGCTGCATGCGCCGCAAGAAGCAACCGAGGGTGTATATATATATATATACATATATATATATATATA
>NW_013571847.1:1055-1291 GCF_000499745.2 Eimeria mitis
AGCTGCAGCAGCAGCAGCAGCAGCAGCAGCAGCAGAAACAGGCAGAGAAGAGACAGATAAAGAGATACACTCTGGCTGCTCTCTACGCCTTACAAAGAAAAAAGGAGACAATTCTTCTTCTCCCTCCTGCTGCTGCTGTTGCTGCTGCTGCTGTTGCTGCTGCTGCTGCTGCTGCTGCTGCTGCCTGGAGGAGACAGTTGCTGCTGCTCTTGGGGGCTGTCTCCTGCTGCAGCAGA
>NW_013571847.1:1391-1593 GCF_000499745.2 Eimeria mitis
CTGGAGGAGACAGTTGCTGCTGCTCTTGGGGGCTGTCTCCTGCTGCAGCAGAAGAGGGGATCGGCCTCAGCAACAGCACAGTAAGGGCTGCTGTATACAGCAGGCAAAGAAGGAGACAAAACCCACTCCTCTTGCTGCTGCTGCTGCTGCTGCTGCTGCTGTTGCTGCTGCTGCTGCTGTTGTTGCTGCTGCTGCTGCTGCT
>NW_013571847.1:1630-1902 GCF_000499745.2 Eimeria mitis
GGTTTGCTGCAGCGTAGCTATTTGTAGGGGCCCCGCTAGCTGCGCAGGCAGAGGAGGAGGCAGCAGTCTATAGAGGGGGGGGCCCCCCTGGGTACTGGGGGGCCCCCTAATCCTTTTTATATGAAATGCTGCTGTCTGATACAGCAGCAGCAGCATCTGCTGCAGCGAGACAAAAGTAAAGGGCAGCAGCAGCACGTCAAGAGCAGCAAAAGAAGAAGCTGTGTCGAGCGGAGCAGAACGCAGCAACCACCGAAACACCTACACACATACAC
>NW_013571847.1:3307-4070 GCF_000499745.2 Eimeria mitis
TATATATATATATATATATATATATAGCTGTATATATACATAACTATATATATATATATATATGTATATATATATGTATGTATAATATATTTTAATATTAATATAGTAAAATATGTAGTAACAATACAATACAAACAAATAGAAATTAAATATATAAATTGTATATAAAGGAGATAAATATAATAAAAATATATAAATATAATAAATATATAAACGGCATATAAAAGATATAAATAATAATAATTATAAAGGAGAGAAATAAACAAAAAGGAGAAACAAGGAGACAGAAAAAAAAACAAAAGGAGACAGAAAGAGACAGCAGGAGAAGATAAAGAAAAACAAAAAAATAAAAAGGAGACAAAAAAGAGACAGAATGAGCTAAGAAAGCAAACCAAAAGGAGACAAACAAAGAATAAAAAAGAATAAAGAAAAATAAAAAAGAATAAAGAAAAATAAAAAAGAAAAAAAAAGAATTAAAAAAAACAAAAAAGAGAAGAAGTCTGTGTCTGACTGCGCTTCAGATTAAAAAAAAAGAAAAAACAAAAACAGTAAAAACAGCAAAAAGAAAAAGAAAAAAACAAAAATAAAAAAGAAAAAAACAAAAACAAAAAAGAAAAAAATAAAGAATAATAAAAAAGAATAAAAAAGAGAAAAAAAGAAAAAAAAAAGAAAGAGTTTGTGTCTGACTGCATTCCAGGTTTAAAGAAAAGTAAAAAGCAAAAAAAACAGCAAAAAGAAGAAAAAAAAAAATAAAAAAAAAAAA
>NW_013571847.1:4111-4579 GCF_000499745.2 Eimeria mitis
TGTGTCTTACTGCGTTCCATGTGAGCCGTAGCTTGGAGATAGGCCGCCCCACAATATCTACAGAGAGCAGCATTTGCAGCCATTGCTGCTGCAGCTGCTGCTGCAGCTGCTGCAGCAGCAGCAGCAGCAGCAGATAGTTGATAGGGAGGAGACAGTCCCTATATACAAAAGAAGAAAAAGAAAAAGCAGCATCCTTAATATATAAAACCCTAAACAGCTTAGATATAGAGACAGAAGCAGAGAAACCCTCAATCCATAACATCTCTATATAAACTTCTATTTGTCTTTGTCTTTGTTTTTTTATTTTATTTTTATTTTTATTTTTATTTTTTATTTTTGTTTTTTCTTCTTCTCTTGATGCAGGAAGAGACAAAGACAGCTGTCTCCTCAGCAGCAACTTTGCTGCTTTTTCTCCCACTCTTCTCCCTCCTGCTGCTGCTCCTGCTCCTGCTGCTGCTGCTGCTGCTG
>NW_013571847.1:4679-5772 GCF_000499745.2 Eimeria mitis
CTTTTTATTTTATTTTTATTTTTATTTTTTATTTTTATTTTTTTTTCTTCTTCTCTTGATGCAGGAAGAGACAAAGACAGCTGTCTCCTCAGCAGCAATTTTGCTGCTTTTTCTCCCACTCTTCTCCCTCCTGCTGCTGCTCCTGCTCCTGCTGCTGCTGCTGCTGCTGCTGCTGCTGCTGCTGCATCCATTGCTGCAGCAAAAGCAGCAACAGTAGGAGGCAGCAGCACAGACAAAAGAGAGAAATCAATAGAAACCAAAAGAGGAGACAAAGAGACAGCAACATGCCGAGCTCGCAATACACTGCAGCCCTTCATATACTCATACATGCATCTATATCTCCTCTTGCTGCTGCTGCTGCTGCTGCTGCTGATGCTGCTGCTGCTGCTGCTGCTGGTGTTGCTGTTGCTGTTGCTGCTGGAAGTGCATGCTTCACAGAGATACACACTGCTGTTTCTGCTGCTGCTGCTGCTCCCCCTCCCCCTCCTGCTGCTGCTGCTGCTGCTGCTGCTGCTGCTGCTGTAGGGGGGAGCTATATCGAGAAGAAAGTAAACAGCAGCAGGAAAAGCAGCAGCAGAGTCTCCGACTAGCAGCGGGGTTCTGCTGTCAGCATAGGGTAGCGAGAGGGGTGCTGCTGCTGCTGCTGCAGCAGCAGCAGCAGCAGGTCCTCTTCTTCCTCCCCTCCCCCCCCCAGCAGCTGCTGCTGCAGCAGCAGCAGCAGCAGCAGCAGCAGCAGCAGATGATGATTTAAATAAATGGTGAGCTCGCCCCTCATCAAAGGCGAAGCAATCCACCTTCGTAACAGCAAAAACAAAACGCAGAGAAGGAGCAGCAAGCAGCAGCAGCGGGCTGTGTTGTGCTGCAGGTCCCCCAAACACAGCAGCAGCAGCAGCAGCAGCAGCAGCAGGTGCTGCTGCTGCTGCTGCTGCTGTTGTTCCTGTTGTTGATGCTGATGTTGGGGCTGCTGATGCCGAGCCAAAGAAACTGCTGCTGCTGCCATCTGCTGCTGCTGCTGCTGCTGCTGCTGCTGCTGGGAGAAACCAGCAGCTGCTAGAAGCAGCAGCAGAAGGAGACAGCTGAGGACCCTGCGGGG
>NW_013571847.1:5872-6534 GCF_000499745.2 Eimeria mitis
GAGAGGGGTTCTGCTGTCAGCATAGGGTAGCGAGAGGGGTGTTGCTGCTGCTGCTGCAGCAGCAGCAGCAGCAGGTCCTCTTCTTCCTCCCCTCCCCCCCCCAGCAGCTGCTGCTGGGAGAAACCAGCAGCTGCTAGAAGCAGCAGCAGAAGGAGACAGCTGAGGACCCTGCGGGGGGGGCAGGAGACAGCCCGCTGCAGCAGCAGCACATACACAGCAGCAACATAAATAAATAAATAAATATATAAATATATAAATAAATTAATAAATAAATAAATATATAAATAAATAAATAAATATATAAATATATAAATAAATAAATAAATAAATGTTATGTATGGAAACTGTCTAAGCCTCTATTTCAATTTGTATTTGCTGCTGTTTCTGCTGCTGCTGCTGCTGCTGCTGCTGCTGCTGCTGCTGTGTCTGTCCCTTCTGTGTTTCTTCTCCTTTCTGTCTGTCTCTGTCTCTGTTTGTGTTTGTTTGTTTATTGTTATATTATATTACTTTATTATATACATAAATAAATGAATATATAAAGAAATGTCTATATATATAAATAATATAAAATATATAAATATATAAATAAATAAATAAATATATATATAATATAAAATATATGTATATATATATATATATATATATATATATACATATATATA
>NW_013571848.1:0-1607 GCF_000499745.2 Eimeria mitis
AACAAGAGTTGTGTGTGCGGTTGGCGGGCATTCCTGCACGACAGTGGCCATTGTCCTGTTCAGCTGTGGTTGAAAGACGACACCGCCATCCGTGCGGTGCCACTCAGGTGCTCATTAATCTTGGAACGTGAACCACCAAAGACTGCCGCGTGCACTTCCGAGAATTAACGAGCGCCGGCGGAGCGACGCCTGGAAGGCTTGTGGCATGCTGTTGTGCAGAATGCAGCGAACGGGCACAGCACACGTTAACTGTATTTCGAAGAGCACAGCATGATTCCCACAAATATTTCACGTCTATACCTGGGTTGCAGCGCGGGCCAGAGTCTTCCATCTGCTCTGTTTCAGCGTGTGCCCTCGACATTTTCTATGAAGCACTAGGCAGTTTGGTGACGAGCACAGTAACCCCGAATTCGTAATGTTCTGCAGTATAGGACAGGCCGTGTGGAGCGTGGAGCCTGCTAAATGGGAAAACCTCCTATCATATTCAGTAACCAGCTACGTGTGTTTGGCACAGCCTGGTGCAATGGAAGGNTATTGAAATGGTATGCGCGCAAGACCTGGATCTGTGGCAGCAGCTTAACACTCAGGCCTGCGTGATGTGGCCCTTTGTACACCTTTACGCCAAGGAATGCAAGCGTGTGGGATGACGGTGCGTCGTTGCAAGACCTCGCATATAATACGTGGACAAAGCCTGTATGTCACCGGGCAGATTAGTGTTTTGGTTTCAGTAATTAGCGTATATTTGCCTGACTCGGCCTTTCCACTCAAATCCAAAATCCAGGATAGAGGTCTAGTGCAAGGAGCGTCGTGTGCGTTAAGGACGTGCTGCGCGGCACTCAGGTAGGTTGGCTTGCGCATTTAACAGGGCTTTGTGTTGCCTTGGAGTAGCATTTATGCGGAGAAAGGACGGCTCAATGAAACGCAGTGAAAGGGCTTATAGTGCGTTATACTGTTCTCATCAGCAGGGAGTTCGAGTTTATTGCCCAACGACGAGTGTGTCGAATTCGAAGAGCGTAGCAGGCACAGCTGCAGCCTACAGCAGGTGCTGCCGTAGTATCTGTGCAGTGCGACTCTTCTTGCATTGACAGGGCGAGCGCAGCCTGCACTGTAGCCTGCCAATTTTATTTTGGTAGCGACGTGGCCTTCAGTTGTGATGCGCGGTGCTTCGTGCACGGTCGGTGTCGAGCAAGAAACACGTGCGAACGTCCCGATTATTTAGCCGTGAAGCTTCTACATTGGCGCAGCCTGTAAGTGGCGGTTGTGTTTGTCCGGGTAGGTGTTTGTGGGTGCGTCGTTTGATGCCCCTTGCGCAGAAATAATGTGTGCGTTAGTGGCCAAGGGGGCCGTGCAGCCCTTAGGCACATCCTGCCACTGCCGTCGTGCAGCTGAACAGGTGTGCCCAGCCCGGCTCCTGCGTTGATNTGGCAGATATCATATGGGGCCGCAGTTCAAACCAGTGGCTCGGGGCATCACGTCGTGAGCTGTGTTATCTCTAGGGCAGTGATTCGTGCCTGCAACCACCGTGGGATCAAGAACAATAATTTGGCTTGTAGGACGTGCGTCGCTGTAGTTGCTTGGGTACGCGAGGCTCTGCCAACAAGGCTAAC
>NW_013571848.1:1707-5989 GCF_000499745.2 Eimeria mitis
GACTCCGTGGGTCTGTGTGTGAATTGGTTTTAGACGGACGGGTTTTGCTGGGCTGGATTTGAGTTGGCAGATATCATAGGGGGCCGCAGTTCAAACCAGTGGCTCGGGGCAGCACGTCGTGAGCTGTGTTATCTCTAGGGCAGTGATTCGTGCCTGCAACCACCGTGGGATCAAGAACGATAATTTGGCTTGTAGGACGTGCGTCGCTGTAGTTGCTTGGGTACGCGAGGCTCTGCCAACAAGGCTAACTGCCCATTGGATGATCGCCATTTCTTTGTTGCTTGGCTTTTCGATATTGGCACGGGACCGATGGGGTGTGCTTGTGAAGGTATCTATAAATAAATCAATGGAACTATTGTTTTTGGCACTAAGTGGTTTGCTGGACAGCAGCCGTCAACCTTTGGAGATCCTGTTTTCCCTTTTACGCAGTCCACTGACGGCTTGGTCGAGTGGTTCTGCCTCCTCAAAAGTAAATCCCGCATAGCCTGCTGCACGAGGCATCTGTTTTTCCTGGGGTGTTGCCAGGGCCAGGCCCGTAAGCGGTTCAACGAGTGCCGGAATAGAAACAGTAACTATTGCTCCTTTGTGCGTGATTCGCCAGATGACGTGTATCTAAAGATGCGCCTATTGAGGCATTTGCTCGGTTTCGTATAGCCTTGTGCCGAGCTGAGCATGCAGCCGTATGCGGACGACCCGTGAAATGCAGGCTGCTTTTTGTAGCTCGATTTTATCAGCCGTGAGAGGACACTGTCTGCTGCGCGTTTTGGAGCTGTCATCTGTGTCCGGGTGGCGTTTTGTTGTTTGGCCACACTGGTTGGAGACCTCTTGGCCTCTGTGCTGAAGGAACGCCTAGCGAGTGGGCTGTTGCGGCTTGCATGTCGCGTGTCGGGATGTTGTGCACCTCGTGGAGTATGGAATGATCAGCAAGATATTNGTTGCGGCTTGCATGTCGCGTGTCGGGATGTTGTGCACCTCGTGGAGTATGGAATGATCAGCAAGATATTTGAAGAAACCTGGTTCTGGATTGCAACCGATTAGTGGGTAAGTGCAGTAATGACGACGTACACGTTGCTGTTGAAACGTTACCTGATGTTGGCTTTGATATTTGCAGTGCAGCATTGGACGCCCGCATGCACGCCGTTTGCGAAGAATCCCGACCTGTACAACTTCTACGGGACAAAATCCACAACACATTTCAACACAACGTTAATACGTTGTCTTTGCTCTTCTGTTGTGCCGGAGCTATCCGTGTGCAGCAGGAAGTGTTTCAGATTGTCGCACGTATATGGCGTTCGGTTTGCTGGTGTGCGTCCTGTAAAAGGGTCGGCTCTTGCCCTTCTTTTGGAATGGGTAGCGTTGCTGTGTTAGAAGTATATAGTGGGACCTGCTCATGGTTTCTGCGGCGTAAACCGGGGTGAGGCGTGTTAGGTGTCCGTTGTTGAGTTACAAGCGAACAGTGATCCGTCGTGTTGCAGCTTGTGAGTTCTCCTCGGCATCTAGGACGGGGGCAGCAAAGAACTTCAACCATTTGGTGAGCAATAAGTTCCTCGTTTGCGTACAGACTAAGAGGACTGCGCAGGCTGGCGAGTGCAAAGCCTGCATAATTTCCACCGCTATGCCGGGGTTCCCCGTCGCAGTTGTTGATTGGGCACCTGATGCTAGTACTGCATATGCATGCGTACGTTCTTGCTGACGTGTACAGAGTTTGTCGCATTCATGCCATGTTTTCTATAGCGCTTACGTAGAGATGCTGTGGCTTATGCTCCACAAGGCATAGACAGGACGTCGTATCCATCGTGTGAAACTTGCGAGTAGTACTCGCTTCGTGAAACTCCTGTTTTGCAAAGCGTTGGAAAGAACGCTTGGTCGATTGCTTATCCACAAGAACTCTGGGTTGCGCAGTGGGTTCGTGCATTCTCACCGTGTACTTCCACCAGCGCGTTAGACACGTGGCTTTGCTAACCTTTCATTCTGTGAGTTCTATGGATGAAACAGAGCGGAAAGGAGCCGTGTAATGTGGGCTCTTCGATGTGGTGAAATTTCGCCTGTGTGTACACGATTGGCGGGCGCTCCTGCAGGACCGTGGCCAATGTCCGTATTGTTGATCAGCTGTGGTTGGAGGACGCAGCAGGTGCCTTGCCTCCAAAGCGCTGCTTTAGTGCTGCCCTTTCTTTGCATGCTTAGGACCGAACAGTGTTGACGCATGCTTGCGCGTGAACGCCGCAGTACTAGATCAACCAAGGGCGCTTTATGCTGGAATGCCGCTTACTTACCGAACACCACTGAAGCCGTGTGCTGACGAAGAGGCTACAANTTGTGTGATGTATTGCTACGGATACGGAAAACTGTGGAGGTTGGTGATGCGCGTGTATCAGTGCGAAATGGCTCGCATTGCATATGCATTTGACAGATTTGGTCAGCGTGTTTTGTCGCTTCACTTCTCATGATTAACATACGTTTGAGGGGGATTGCCTGGAAGACATTTGGTGCGCTGTTGTGCAGCCTGTAGCGAAGGCACACAACACGCCTTCACGGTTGGTCAAAGGGCGCAGGTTTTCGTCCACAAATATTCCGCATTTGTGCCTGGACTGCAGAGCATCAACTGGCAGGAACAATGTTTAAAGACGTGCTTATAAGGGCCTTTCACCCCGTAGGCGCATCCTCCGCTATCGCGTTCACATTGTCACAATTGGCAGAGAGTGTTTTTCACGTTGCGCGCACATTAAGCGGATGAAATTCTAAGGAGTAGGATCTCGCTAACTGGGCAGTATATTAATTTGCTCGATGACCCCCTCAGCAGGCCACTACTTTTCGACATAGTGCACAACAGGGTACTGCACTCCGTACAAACACCCTACTGCTCAGGTCGTATCGTTGAGCGGCTACGCCCAACTGGGATTCCTGCATCAACAGGAAGTGTGTTTCATGCGTCGCGCAAGGTGTGTCGCGCCTCAGGATACACTCTTTTCTTGCATGCCGCAAATAAACGTTAAATTTGTTGGATATTGTTTTCTCTAAAACTAAAACTAACAGATAAATAACCGTTCAGCTACATTGAACGCGTTGTTTAATTTTAGGTTCGCCGAAGAGACCTCGGCAGATGTCCCGGTTAATTCAATAGTCGGCAATCCTTCGCCATAGTTCACTGTGTCGCTGCATGGATTGGGCATGGGCGGCGGACGGTCCAACCGCTTCTCTGTTACTTCACACAGACCTTGAACGATTATTCTGCTAATTTCTAATTTTTGCGTCGCCTGTGCGGTTTGAGCGTGCACAGGCGAACAAGCAGACGATGGCTTTTTGAGTGTGTCTGAACATCAATTGGACCGACTTGCCCACCTCGTACTTTGTTAGTCTGTGTACACAGGTATTCGTGGAGGGCTGAGGCGACTCCCCGCCCATTGTGGTTATTGCGGGATTCCCTGATATTTGGCGAGTTCCGTGCGCATTGTTGCTGGTCCATCTACCGCAAATGCGCGGCAGTCGGTCGTTATAGAAGCAGAGCGTAGCATTATTTGAAGAGGACTTTTTGACAAGGGATGCACATATTTGGCTGGGGCTGGACGGTTGTGGGTGTGGTGCTGCGCAGCCCGTGGGTACCCAGCCACAGTGTAGTTCGTAGACCGTGGCTGTAGTTTCGCTGCTGCAACTCGTGTAAACAAGTGCAGCTCAGATGTTTTTAAAGATCCCGTGCAGGGCCTTAAAGTAGTGTGTGGCGTAGTGCACTGCGGGGCACGTGGCAGTGGCAAACGTGGCGTGCTGACGTGGGTTCTATGGGGCTTAGAGGTCGTCTGGCTGTCTATCAATCGAGTGTGTTATGCGCTGTTGACTGACGAAAGTGTGCGCAGGACTGGTCATTTTCGTGGAATTTGATTTTGTGCGGCTGGTGCCGTTCAGTCTGTCGGACAAGATATTCTTGGTCGAGGAAGGCAAGGTGGTGGAATGCCCCTGCCAGTTGCTTGGATAGCTTTCGCCGTGGTTCCATACCTTCAATGACTGCCCGGGGACGTTCGTTGGTCTTCCATGCGTGTTTGGTCCTGCGGTGCGCCGAGCATTAGTTCCTGCGTCAAGGCATACTAAAGCAGGAAAGGGCCAAGGTGCATGTCTGTGTGGTTGTTGGGTAGCTGCAAGAATGATTTTGGGGGAGCATTTGGGATTATCAGGAAGTACGCCTAACGGGACGCCAAATTAGCAAAAAGCAAGAGTGGGAAGCTTGGGCAATATTTGTGTGGAGCGTGAGATTTAAGTGGTCTTGCGTTTCATAGTGGTTTCGCGTGTATGT
>NW_013571849.1:0-814 GCF_000499745.2 Eimeria mitis
TTGCTGCTGCTGCTGCTGCTGCTTGTGTTGCTGCTGCTGCTGCTTGTGTTGTTGCTGCTGCTGCTTGTGTTGTTGCTGCTGCAGCACTGCTGCAACAGAGGCAACGGTGCTGCTGCAGCAGACCGTAGCTTAGAAAATGCTGCTGCTGCTGTTGCAGCAGCAGTTGCTGCTGCTCCTCTTTGTGCTGCTGCAGTTTCTGCTTTGTTTTGCTGCTGCTGCTGCTGCTGTCTGTTTGTGCTAGTGCTGCTGCTGCTGCTGCTGGTGCTGCTCGTTGTGTTGCTGCTGCTGCTGCTGCTGCAGCAGACGGTTGGCCGTGTGTGTGTGTGTATTTGTTGGTCTTACTACTCTTTTAATTTTTTAGTTTTTTTTAATTTTATTTTAATTTGTGTTGATGACAAACAAATTGCGTCAAAGGCGGTGGGGTGTATAGGCAGCTCCTCGCGTGACCACTGGACCGGTCTGCAGCCCCACACCATGCAGTGGTTATTGGGGTTGTTGATGGTGTTTCTGCTTTTTTTACACTTTATTATTATTTATTTTATGTTTTTATTTTATAAATAATTTTATAAAATATACTTTAGGGGTTGGCGTCCGTCATTTCAGTGTCTCGACAGCTGGCGGTCGGCTGCGGCGCAGCCGCCGCTGCTGCTGCATCCGCTGCTGCTGCTGCTGCTGCTGCTGCTGCTGCTGCTGCAGAACCCCAGCTGTCTCCTCTCTTTGTCTCCTTTTCCAGTTCATCACCAACTGTCTCCTTTTCAAGGGCCAGGCCCCCGCTCAGTGTCTCCGCTAAGGAGACCCCTATTCCTTACCAGCA
>NW_013571849.1:914-1470 GCF_000499745.2 Eimeria mitis
GTTTGTCTCCTTGTCCAGTTCGTCACCAGCTGTCTCCTTTTCAAGGGCCAGGCCCCCGCTCAGTGTCTCCGCTAAGGAGACCCCTATTCCTTACCAGCAGCAGCTGCAGCAGCTGCTGCAGCAGCAGCTGCAGCGGCAGCTGCAGCAGCGACAGCAGCTGAAACTGCAGCAGCAACTGCAGCAGCAGCTCAGCAGCAGCAGCAGGAAGGGCTGAGCTGTCTTGAGGCCCTCATTGGCTCTCCTTTGCTGATGTGCTGCTCCCCAGCTGAACCCTTGTTGCAGGGGGGGCCCCCCTATGGGGGCCCCCCCACAGGGGGGCCCCCCAACAGGGGGCCCCCCAACAGGGGGCCCCCCAGCTGCAGGGGCCCCAGCCCGATATTTTCTTTGGTTGCTGATGATCTTCATCTGCTGGCGAGAGAAAGAAAACGCCAACGTACTTTAATGCCGTCGCAGGAGAGTCTCCTTGAGGAGACAGTTGACCCCACAGAAAAGGAGACAGCTGTCTCCGATAGAGAGCGGTACAGCTGCAAGCAGCAGCAGCAGCAGCAGCAGCAGC
>NW_013571849.1:1570-1775 GCF_000499745.2 Eimeria mitis
ATCCACCGCAGCAACAGGAGAAAATACCAGCAGCTACATCTACGGTGCCTCGAAAGCAGCAGCAGCAGCAGCAGCAGCAGCAGCAGCAACAGGACCAGCTGGTGCAAGATAAGCAGCAGCTGAGGCTGCAGGTGACACATCAGGGGGTAGTAATACACCGCCAGCAGCAGCAACAACAGCAGCAACAACAGCAGCAGCAGCAGCA
>NW_013571849.1:1875-3392 GCF_000499745.2 Eimeria mitis
GGCAATAACACAACGCGCTCGTCACCCAGAGCTGCAGCAACACAGCAGCAACATCTACATCAGCAGCAGCAGCAGCAACAGCAGCAGCAGAAGCCGCAACAGCAGCAACCGCAGCAGCAGTAGCAGCAACACCAGCAGCGACAAAAGTTTCAGCAGCAGGAGCAGCAGCAGCATACGAACGCGTCCACCGCAGCAACAGGAGAAAGGACCAGCAGCTACATCTACGGTGCCTCGAAAGCAGCAGCAGCAGCAGCAGCAGCAGCAACAGCAACAGGAGCAGCTGGTGCAAGATAAGCAGCAGCTGAGGCTGCAGGTGACACATCAGGGGGTAGTAATACACCGCCATCAGCAGCAACAACAGCAGCAACAACAACAGCAGCAGCAACAGCAGCAGCAGCAGCAACAGCAAGAGACACGAGATCTGTGTTCCCCTCTGGGCTCTGAAGACTGTCTCCTGCAGGAGGGGGCCCCCCAGGGGCCCCCTTCAGCTGTTGGCGGCAGCAGCTGTCTCCCTGTCTCCACCCTGGAGAGGGAGGACAGCAGCAGCAGCAGCAGCAGCAGCAGCAGCAGCAGCAGCAGGAACAGCAGCCGCCGCAGCAGGAGGAGCAAGTACCGCTGCAGCGACAGCAGCAGCAGCAACCATAGCGACAGTGGCAGCAGCAACAGCAGCAGCAGCATCCGCAGCAGCAAGTACCTTTGCCGAAGCATTAGCATTAGCAGCAACACCAGCAGCAACAGCAGCAGCAACAGCAGCAGCAACAGCAGCAGCAACAGCAGCAGGAGACGGAGCGGAGCAGGGCACGTCCTCTTCCCCTTCTCGATGCGGGGCCCCCCTGAAGGCTCTCAGCTGGGGGCCCCCGGGGGCCCCCCAAGATATGCAAGGGGGTTAAGAGGAGACACTCGGTTGGGGGTTGTCTCCGCCGCCTGCAGCACAGACAAAATGTCTATTGGGGGGCCCCCCAGGGGGGCTGACAGCCACACAGAGGGCGCGGTCCAGCAGCAGCAGCAGCAGCAGCAGCAGCAGCAGCAACAGCAGCAGCAGCAGCAGCAGCTCGAGCATGGAGCCAGCTGCACAAGACAGCCTTCACATGTACTTGGTAAACAACTGTCTCCTGCAGGAGGAGACAGTTGTTTACCGAGGGTGTTGGGGGGCCCCCCAAAGGGGCCCCCGAAGGGGCCCCCTCAGGGGCCCCCCAACCCAGCAGCACCCCGCCCAGCGACAGCAGCTGTGGGGGCCCTGTCTCCTATTTTTTCTGGTGTCTCCTTTGGTGGGGGCCCCCAGGCTGCGCTTGCTGCGGGTGCTGCGGGGCTGGAGATGCCCTTCTCCCTGTGTGGGGACGGTGCTGCAGAAAGGAGACAGCAGCAGCAGCAGCAGCAGCAGCAGCAGCAGCAAGAGACAGCAAGTGGGGGGCCACCAGAAGCTGCAGTGCCCCTGTCTGCCACAGTTCGCTGCGCTGTCTTCTCATCGAACGGTACCCTTGCTGCTGCTGCTGCTGCTTCGGGGGCCCCCGGGGTGC
>NW_013571849.1:3492-5783 GCF_000499745.2 Eimeria mitis
GCAGCAGCAACAGCAGCAGCAACAGCAGCAGGAGACGGAGCGGAGCAGGGCACGTCCTCTTCCCCTTCTCGATGCGGGGCCCCCCTGAAGGCCCTCAGCTGGGGGCCCCCGGGGGCCCCCCAAGATATGCAGGGGGGTTAAGAGGAGACACTCGGTTGGGGGTTGTCTCCTCCGCCTGCAGCACAGACAAAATGTCTATTGGGGGGCCCCCCAGGGGGGCTGACAGCCACACACAGGGCGCGGTCCAGCAGCAGCAGCAGCAGCAGCAGCAGGGGAAACAGCAGCAGCAGCAGCAACAGCAGCAGCAGCAGCAGCTCGAGCATGGAACCAGCTGCACAAGACAGCCTTCACACGAACGTGGTAAACAACTGTCTCCTGCAGGAGGAGACAGTTGTTTACCGAGGGGGTTGGGGGGCCCCCCGAAGGGGCCCCCGAAGGGGCCCCCGAAGGGGCCCCCCAACCCAGCAGCACCCCGCCCGGCGGCAGCAGCTGTGGGGGCCCTGTCTCCTATTTTTTCTGGTGTCTCCTTTGGTGGGGGCCCCCAGGCTGCGCTTGCTGCGGGTGCTGCGGGGCTGGAGATGCCCTTCTCCCTGTGTGGGGACGGTGCTGCAGAAAGGAGACAGCAGCAGCAGCAGCAGCAGCAGCAGCAGCAGCAGCAGGAGACAGCTAGTGGGGGGCCCCCAGAAGCTGCAGCGCCCCTGTCTGCCACAGTCCGCTGCGCTGTCTTCTCATCGAACGGTACCCTTGCTGCTGCTGCTGCTGCTTCGGGGGCCCCCGGGGTGCTGCAGGTATATCAGAGGCCCCTAACAACTGGCGGAGGGGCCCCTGCTGCTGCTGCTGCTGCTGCTGCTGCTGAAGCCTTTCTGTCCCTTAAGGTGATTTCACTGTCTCCTTTTGACCAGAAAACCCCACACCATGTAAAAATAAAAGTATAAAGACAGAACACGGATCACTCAGTTTAGGGTTTAGGGTTTAGGGTTTAGGGTTTAGGGTTTAGGGTTTTGAGGTGTATATGCAGCGCGAAATGGATGCCAACATTCTCGTCGAGGGTTTTGCTTCGGCTGCGTGGACCATACTACTCCCCACCAACATGCCGCATGCAGAAAGAGAGTAAACCCTAAACCCTAAACCCTAAACCCTAAATTCTAGGGGCCCTGGAGTGTTTGCCCAAGACGCGAGGCCAAGGGGGGCAGTTGAGGGTTTAGGGTTTAGGGTTTAGGGTTTAGGGTTTAGGTTGCACTAGTTGCTTGTGTATCTGAGGAGACAGTTCTTTGTCAGCTTAAACCCCCCACCATAAACCCTAAACCCTAAACCCTAAACCCTAAACCCTTAAAACCGCCTAAGCTCGCTGCTGCTGTGGGGCCCCTCAGGCTGCTGGTGGAGGCCCTCACAACACAAACCCCAGAAGGGGCCCCAGGGTACGGGGGCCCCCAAGGAGACAATTCTTATTCAACTGTCTCCTTGCGGTTTTTGCCTGCAAGAGAGTTCACTCCATCTAGAGGTCAGATCTCCCTAGGGTTTAGGGTTTAGGGTTTAGGGTTTAGGGTTTAGAGTTTAGGGTTTAGGGTTTAGGGAGCAAGGGCAAGAAATAACCATCAAGAGGGGACCGAACGCTGCGTAGATATACCAATTAGGGTTTAGGGTTTAGGGTTTAGGGTTTAGGGCCGTGAGGGCTTTAGAATGTAGTACTAGGGTTTACGGTAAGAGTGAGGGTTTAGGGATAAGAGTTAGGGTTTAGGGTTTAGGGTTTAGGGTTTAGGGTTTAGGGTTTGTACCTTCAGGGACCCACTGGCTGCGCAGCATAATGACGCGCTTGGCTTCCAGCAGCAGCAGCAGCAGCAGCAGCAGCAGCAGCAGCGAATCTGTGAGACCTCTGTTAACCTCTAACCCATACGCTGTGAACCCTAAACCCTAAACCCTAAACCCTAAACCCTAAACCCTAGAGTCTATGGGTTACTTGTTCTGCCTGTGCCTCTTTCTTCAGCTCTATGGACTTTCTGGGGAGGCTTTGAGGTCTGCTCAACACCGAGGGTTTGGGGTTCAAGTCCTTTCATCTAGGGTTTAGGGTTTAGGGTTTAGGGTTTAGGGTTTAGGGTTTATCGGCTCGAAGCGTATCCGTCTATTACCTTCAGCAGCTGCAGGGATTCCTCCTCCCGTCAAGGGCTTAGGGTTTAGGGTTTAGGGTTTAGGGTTTAGGAGCCCCAGCTGTAAACCCTCAACATAAACATGTTGTGTTTGTTGCCTGCAGCGCTACGGGGGCCCTCTTGCTTCACCTCCACGTAAACCCTAAA
>NW_013571849.1:5998-6258 GCF_000499745.2 Eimeria mitis
TTAGGGTTTAGGGTTTAGGGTTTAGGGTTTAGGGTTTAGCGGGTCCCTCTTCTCCTGTGAAGCCTGACCCTTGTTGCTTGACTTTTGCTGCCATCACACCTGGGCTTCTCTCTCATACTCTAAACCCTAAACCCTAAACCCTAAACCCTAGGGCTTTTGCAGCTACAGCAAGGCTATTTGACTCAGACTGTTACTGGATGCAGGGTGTAGTGTCTAGGGTTTATGGTTTAGGGTTTAGGGTTTAGGGTTTAGGGTTTGTG
>NW_013571850.1:0-129 GCF_000499745.2 Eimeria mitis
GCAGCACCAAGTAAACAGAAAGCAGCAGCAAATAAATAAATAAGCAGCAGCAACAGACAAAAAAAAAAAATGCAGCAACTGCTGAAGCACCCCACTGCGCTGCCTAAGAAGAAACCTCAACACGCACAC
>NW_013571850.1:229-1660 GCF_000499745.2 Eimeria mitis
GTATATATAATCTGACAACAAACAGCAGCAGCAAAGAACAAGCAGCTAAATGCTGCACCAGCAACCAGCAGCAGCAGCCGCAGCAGCAGCAGCAGCAGCAGCAGCAGCAGAAGCAGCAGCAGCAGCAGGAGCGGCAGCAGCAGCAGCAGCAAACAAGCAGCAGCAACAAACAAACGAGCAAAGAAATAGCAGCACCAAGTAAACAGAAAGCAGCAGCAAATAAATAAATAAGCAGCAGCAACAGACAGCAGCAGCTGCAGCAACTGCTGAAGCACCCCACTGCGCTGCCTAAGAAGAAACCTCAACACGCACACAGCAGCAACAAACCATACAGCAGCAGCAAGAGCAGCAGCAGCAAGAGCAGCAGCAGCAAGAAACAGCAGCGAGAAACAGTAGGAGCAGCAGCAGCAGCAACAGCAGCAGCAGCAACAGCAGCAACATGAACACCCCCTGCAGCAGCAACACGGCAAAACGCAGATGTGCTGCAGCAGCACCAGCGACAACAGCAGCAGCTGCTGCTGCAGCAGCAATCCTAGCACCTAGAAGCGAGCATAAACAGCAACAGCAGCAAAAACAGCAGCAGCAGCAGCAGCAGCAGCAGCAGCAGCAAAAACAGCAGCAGCAGCAGCAGCAGCAGCAGCAGCAGCAGCAGCAGCATACGTAAGAGCATGGGCCCATTGGGTGATATTCATTTTGCTGCAGTTCTCCTCCCAGCTGTCTCCACCCCATCGAAGCCTCCACACACAAATGCTGCTGCTGCTGCTGCTGCTGCTGCTGCTGCTGGCGTTGCTGCTGCTGCTGTCGCTGCTGCTGCTGCTGCTGTCGCTGCTGCTGCTGCTGTTGCTGCAGCCTGGGCCCTTCGCAGCATCCTGAGGCATGTTTGCTGCTGCTGCTGCTGCTGGTGCTGCTGCAGCTGTAGCTGCTGCAGAAGGCGGCAGCAGCAGCAGCAGCAGCGCTTCTGGTGATAAGAGATAGCGAGATGCATCGTCTGCTGCTGCTGCAACAGCAGCAGCAGCAGCAGCAGCAGCAGCAGCAGAAGCAGGCAGCAACTCTTTGTATCGTAACAGGCGAGAGGGAGGAGCAGCACAGGGAGCAGGCGTAGGGACGCAAGCTGCTGCTGCTGCTGCTGTTGTCGTTGCTGCTGCTGCTGTTGTTGTTGTTGCTGCTGTTGCTGCTGCAGCTCCGGGGTGGTCCTGGCGCCTCTGCAGCTGTTCCTGCTGCTGCAGCTCCGCTTGCTGCTGCATTCTGCTGCTGCTGCTGCTGCTGGTGCTGCTGCTCCCAGGGAAGAAAGAGAGGCTCTCTAATTGGTCCTGTGAAGACACAAAGCTAAGAGTTGCTGCTGCATGCCTGCGGTGACGACTGCAGCAGCAGCACCGCTGGGCTCCCCTGCTGCCGTCTTCTTGCTGCTGCTGCTGCTGATGCTGCGTTAGG
>NW_013571850.1:3382-6166 GCF_000499745.2 Eimeria mitis
GCAGCAGCAGCTGCAGCAGCAGCAGCAGCAGCAGCAGCGCTGCCTGTATTCTCAGCAGCTAGCACTTGGTTGAGGGAGAAGTCCTTCAGCAGCAGCAGCTGCAGCTGCACCAAAGCACCTGCTGCTGCTGCCAGCTGCGGCATAGACAGCGCAGCAGGCCGTGCTGCTGCATCTGCTGCTGCTGCTGCTGCTGCATCTGCATCTGCTGCTGCTGCTGCTGCTGCTGCTAAGCTGTGCAGCAAAGGCGGCCCCCACACAGCTGGCTGCGGGGTTCTCCAGGTAACGAGTGTCTGCAGCAGCAGCAGCAAGTCGGATAGCCTGCTGCTGCTGCTTCTGCTGCTGCTGCTGCTTCTGTTGCTGCTGCTGCTGCTGCTGCTGCTGCTGTTCGTGTTGGATTGCTGCAGCAGCGCGGGCAGCTGATCAGCAACAGCAGCAACAATTGCTGCTGCTGGGATTTCAGGGTTCTGCAGGTCCTCCCTGTGCAGCAGCAGCGCAGCAGCAGCAGCAACAGCCGCATCAGCAGCAGCACCAGCAGCAGCAAAAGCAGCAGCAGCAGCAGCAAAAGCAGCAGCAGCGTGCGCAGATAGCGAGTGGCAGCAACACAAAGGCAGCAGCAGCAACACAGAGGCCGCAGCAGCAACACAAGGGCAGCAGCAGCAACACAAAAGCAGCAGCAGCAGCAAAACAAAGGCAGCAGCAGCAACACCAATGCAGCAGCAGCAACGTACGAAGCATATAGCCAGCATGCTGCTGCTGCATCGCTGCTGCTGCAGCAGCCGCTTCGCAGCAGCCGCAGCACATGAGGAGCCAACTCAACAGCCACCTCAGACCACTGGACCTCGTCTGCTGCTGCTACTTCTGCTGCTGCTGCTGCTGCTGCAGCAGAAGCAGCAGGCCTGCCGAGGCGCGAGCTCTTCAGCTGCTGCAGCAGCAGCAGCTGCTGCTGCGGGCTCATAAACTCCAAGTGCTGCAGCATCAAGCCTGGCATCGACTGCAGCAGCTGAGGACAACAGCAGCAGCAGCAGCAGCAGCAGCAGCAACAAGGAATCAGCAGCAGCTGCAGCAGGAACAGTTGAGCAGCGCATGCAGATAGCAGCAGAAGCAGCAGCAGCAGCAGCAGCAGCAGCAGCGGCAACAGCACCAGCAGAGAAGGCAGCAGCAAAGCCTTACCTCAGCGGGGAAGGGGGCTGCTGCTGCTGCTCCTGCTGCTGCAGCACGCAGCAGCAGCAGCAGATCGAGCCCCTTGGATGTCTCCCTGTGCTGCAGCAAGACAGCATGCACCCCAGAACACTGCAGCAGCTGCATTGCTGCTGTTCTTGCTGCAGCAGCAGCAGCAGCAGTTGTTGCTGCTGCTGCTCTTGCTGCTGCTGCTGCGGAAGCAGCCTCAAAACCAGCAGCAGCANAGCAGCAGCACATGTGCGCGCTGCAGCGCAGCAGCAAGCAGCAGAAGTGCTGCTGCTGCTGACGCATCTGTCTTGCTGCTGAACACCGGCTGGTAAGAGGACCGCCGCGTTGCTGCTCCTGTGGATGCTGCTGCTGTTGCTGCTGCTGTTGCTGCTGCTGCTGCTGCTGCTGCTGCTGCTGCATCAGAGCCATGCTCCGAAGGCTCCCACACAGCAGCAGCATCAGTCTGTTGCTGCTGCTGCTGCTGCTGCTGCTGCCACCTCTGTATATCCTTTAGCAGCAGCTGCTGCTGCAGTGCTGTTGGGGGTAATGCAGGCAGCTGCTGCAGCAGCAGCAGACAAGCAGCAGCAGCAGTTGCTGCTTGTTTGCTGCTGCAGCAACTCAGCTGCAGCCCCATCATACGCATGCAGACACCGAGAAGGTGGGCCCGCAGCAGCTGCGTGGGGAGCTGCCTATACACCTCAAACAGCTGCTGCTCTTCTGCTGCTGCTGACCTGCTGCTGCTGCTGCTGCTGCTGCTGCTTCTGCTGCTGCTGCTGCTGCTGCTGTTCGACAAGACACGCGAGACAGCCGCTGCAACATCTTCTAGGGCAGATGCAGTCGGCCACTGCTGCTGCTGCTGCTGCTGCTGCTGCTGCTGTTGCTGCTGCCTAGGGGAGCGGAAAGAAGCACATGCATGCAAAGTTAAGCAGCAAAACAACGGCCCTGGCACAGATACGTGCTGCTGCTGCTGCTGCTGCAGCTGCAGCTGTTGCTTCTGCTGCTGCTGCTGCTGCTGCTGCTTGAGTGTTTCCTGCTGCTGCTGCTGCAGTCTCCACTCGGCCATGGTTGCCTTTGCTGCTGCTGCAGCAAAAAGCGCATGCAGCTGCTGCAGCAGCTGCTGCTGCGGCTGCCGCTGCTGCTGCTGCTGCCGGCGGTATGCCTTGGATATGCGAGCTAAAGCAACAGCAAGAGAGGGCCCCTGCTGCTGCATGCCCCCGTCTTCATCTGCTGCTGCTGCTGCTGCTGCTGCTGCTGCTGCTGCTGTTGCTGCTGGTGCTGGTGCAGCAGCAGGAACTCTGCTGCCGGCGGCGCGACGAGGGAGATAAGCAGCACGCTGTGTTGCTGCTGCGGGTCTTGCTGCTGCTCCTGTTGCTGTTGCTGTTGCTGCTGCTGCTGCTGCTGCTGCTGCTGCCATTGAAGTGGCAGGCCGCGCAGCAGCAGCAGCTGCTGCAGCAGCAGCAGCAGCAACCGCAGCTGCGGTTGCTGAGACACTCATCTTTACTTGGGCCTCATCCCGTGTTGTGCTGCTGCTGCTGTTGCTGCTGCTGCTGCTGGCTCTGTACTTCTTGCAGCAGCAGCAGCAACAGCTTCTGCTGCTGCTGCTGGTATTACTGCAGC
>NW_013571851.1:0-5316 GCF_000499745.2 Eimeria mitis
ATATATATAAACAAAAATTGTGTATAATATATATCTGTTACTTTTAGATAAAATGTAAGAACCAGAATTTTATATTTGTTTACATTTATATTTATATTTATTTATTTATATTTATATTTATTTATTTTTTATATTTATATTTGTGTTTATATTTGCATTTCTATTTTAATTTCTAGCCATCTATTTCTATTTCCATTTCCTCTTTTATTCATTTATATTTATTTATATTTATATTTATTTATTTATATTTATATTTATTTATTTATATTTATATTTATTTATTTATATTTATATTTATTTATTTATTTTTATTTTATTTATTTTTTATTTTTTTTTTTTTAGGTTTGGTTGTTGCAATCGAGCGGCCTGATGAAAAGACACCGATATTTAAGATTCACGTTTCTAATGTTGGTGGGTCTATATAAAAAAAATAAATAAATAAAAATAAATAAATAAATAAAAATAAATAAATAAATATAAATAAATAAATATAAATAAATAAATATAAATAAAATAATATAAATAAATTATATTAATAGAAAAAAAAATGAAAAAATAAAAAGAAATGACGCTAGTTTTGGTTTTCTTTTTTTTTATGAATTGCATTCAAACAAAAATATAAAAATAAATTAAAATAAATAAAATAAAATAAAAATAAAATAAAAATAAATAAAAATAAATAAAAATAAACAAAACTAAATAAGAATAAAATACATGATAAATCAAAATAAAAAATAAAAAGTAAAAAAAAGACGAAATGCTATTGTTGTTGACGTCAGTTGTTCTTATCTTCTATAAACTTGTATATATTATATAAATATAAATATAAATATAAATATAAATATAAATATATATATATATATATATTTATATTTATTTATATATAAATATAAATAAAAAAATATATATATAAATTATATAATACTATAACTGGAGCACCATGCGAGAGTAAAGAGACGAAACGAGTTCATTTTTTTTTCTTTTTTTTTCTATAAACATAAACAAATATATTAATTTATTTATTTTTTTATATATTTGTTTATTTACTTATATAAATAGGTGATTCTAGGGCTTTTATATTACATAAAAACGGAAGCTATACAATAATGACTAAGGACCATAAACCCAACGACCCCAAAGAAATACAGAGAATTCATAAAGCGGGGGGATTTGTATCTAGAGTCAGAAAAATATACAGAGTTGATGGTACTCTCTCTGTCTCTAGGGCTTATGGTGATATAGTAAGACTTATATTTATTCTTTTATTTATTTATTTATTTATTATTTTCTTTCTGTTTTTTGTTTTTTTGTTTTCTCGTTTTTTTTCGTTTTGTTTTGGTTTTTTTCGTTTTTTTTTGGTTAGAAAAATATAGTTGATGGTACTCTCTCTGTCTCTAGGGCTTATGGTGATATAGTAAGACTTATTCTTTTATTTATTTGTTTTTATTTGTTTTTTCTTTGTTTTTGTGTTTTTTGTTTTTTTGTTTTATCTGTTTTTTTCGTTTTTTTTCGTTTTTTTTGGGTTTTTTTTGGTTAGATAGATATACAGAGTTGATGGTACTCTCTCTGTCTCTAGGGCTTATGGTGATATAGTAAGACTTATATTTATTTATTTATTTATTTATTTGTTTTTTCTGTCTTTGTTTTTTGTTTTTTTGTTTTCTCGTTTTTTTTCGTTTTTTTTGGTTTTTTTTCGTTTTTTTGTTATAAAAATATTTAAGAGAGTGCTCTAGGGCTTATGGTGATATAGTAAAACGTATATTTATTTATTTATTCATTTATTTATTTATTTATTTATTTATTTATTTATTTATTTTTTGTTTTTAGGGTTTTGGTGATATAGTAGGACTTATGTTTATTCTTTTATTTATTTATTTTTATTTATTTATTATTTTTTTCCTGTTTTTTGTTTTTTTGTTTTCTCGTTTTTTTTCGTTTTTTTTTTGTGTTATATTTAAAACCTATATTTATTTTTTTATTTATTTGTTTTTATTTTTTTTTCTTTTTTGTTTTTATTTATTCTTTTATGTATTTGTTTTTTATTTTTTTTTCTTTTTTGTGTTAATTTATTTTGTTTATTTATTTGTTTTTATTTGTTTTCTTTCTTTTGTTTTTATTTATTCTTTTATTTATTTGTTTTTATTTGTTTTCCTTCTTTTGTTTTGTTTTTATTTATTTTGTTTTCATTTGTTAATTTTGTTTTTGTTTATTTTTTGTTTTTGTTTTTTGTTTTTTTTATAGAGTAGACAGATTTCTCTCTGTATCAAGGGTATATGATGATAGTAATATTTATTTATTTATTTATTTATTTATATTTATATTTATATTTATTTATATTTGTTTATATTTATTTATATTTATTTATTTATATTTATATTTATTTATATTTATATTTATTTATATTTATTTATATTTATTTATATTTGTGTATTAATTTATTTACATGTTTGACGTATATTTATTGTATTTGTGTTGTTTTTTCTCTGCTGCTGCTGCTGCTGCTGCTGCTCTCCCGCTGCCGCTCCCGCTGCTGCTGCTGCTGTTGCTGTTGCTGCTGCTGCTGCTGCTGCTGCTGCTGCTGCAGCGTATGAAAGCAAACCCAGCACTACCAGCAACAGAACAGAAGGTGGTTGCTATCCCTGACGTAAGAACTTTTGAAGCAGCAGAAGGAGACTATATCTTCATGGCCTGCGACGGTACTTTTAATTTTTTTTTTATTTTTATTTTTCTTTTTTATTTTTATTTTTCTTTTGTTTTATTTTTTTATTTTTATTTTTTTTTCTTTCTATAAATAATTTAATTAATTAATTAAAGAATTGATTTATAAATAATATAGGGAAATTTATTAAAGAGACTATATCTTCATGGCCTGCGACGGTACTTTTATTTCTTTTTATTTTATTTTTATTTTTATTTTTATTTTTATTTTTTTATTTTTTTTTCTTTTTATAAATAATTTATTTAATTAATTGATTGATTTATAGATAACATGTGTAAATTTATTAAGGAGACTATATTTTCATGGCCTGCGACGGTACTTTTTTTTTTTTATTTTTTTTTATTTTTTTTTATTTTTTTCTTTTTATAAATAATTTAATTAATTAATTAATTAAATTAATTATAGTTATTTATTTATTAATAGCCGGATTTGTTGTTGTCTTTTTTTGTGTATGCTTGTTTTTTTATATTTTTTATATTTTTATTTTTTTTATTATTACAACATTAATACGTATTATTATTATTATTATTTATTATGTTTATTGTTTTTATAATTATTTATTTTAATTATTTATTTTTATTTACTATTTACTATTTCTTCTCTATTATTTATTTTTTATTTATTTAATTTCATTATTTATTTTTATTCCTTCTATTATTTATTATCTATTATTTATTTACATATCTATCTATACATTTATATATATATATATATATATATATATTTATTTATTTATTTATTTTTATTTATTTTTGTTATTTTTTTTTTTATTTTTTTTTTATTTAGGTATGTTTGAGGCCCCCGGGATGAGCTGGGATTTTGTAGCCAATCTCCTGCAGCGAGAACTTCAGGTAAAAATTAAAAAAAAAAATAAAAAATATATTATTTTTTTATTTTTATTTGTTTTATTTGTTTTTTTTATTTGTTTATTTGCTTTTATTTGTTTATTTGTTTTTATTTGTTTTTATTTGTTTTTATTTGTCTGTTTTTACTTGTTTTCGTTTGTTTTTATTTGTCTTTATTTTTATTTATTCATGTTTATTTTTGTTTATATATTTTTATTTATTTTTATTTATTTTTATTTTTATTTTTTATTTTTTATTTTTTTTAATTTTTTTATATTAGGATACAAACGACAAGCTCGTGGATTCATCTTTTATAATGCTTAACACCGCTTATATCTATATAATATATATTTCTCTTTCTCTTTCTTTTTTTTTCTTTTTTTTTATAAATATATAAATATATAAATATATAAATATATAAATATTTATTTATTTATTTATTTATATTTGTGTTTATATAGGATACAAACGACGAGCTCGTTGATTTATTTTTTATAATACTTAAAAGCTTTAATTTCTATAAAAAAACGAAAACAAAAGAAAACAAAAAAGAACAAAGTACAAAACAAATAAAACATTTATTTTTCTTTATTTATATTTTATTTTATTTTATATTTATATTTGTTTGGGTGTATATACAGGATACAAACGACAACCTCGTTGAGACATCATTTAGAATGTTAAATACTGCTTATTTATTAGGTTCTGCTGATAATATATCTATTGTATTAACGAAATTAATGAATAGAAAAAGACACAGCAGCATCACAAAGAGATTCACTTATGACTTCACCGGTAAGAAATAGTTTATTTATTTTGTTTTATTTTGTTTTGTTTTATTTTATTTGTTTTATTTAGTTTTTGTTTTGTTTTTTTCCGTTTTTTATTTATTTTTTTATTAACAAACTAATGAATAGAAAAAGACAGCAGCATCACAAAGAGATTCACTTATGACTTCACCGGTAAGAAATAGTTTATTTATTTTGTTTTATTTTGTTTTATTTTGTTTTATTTTATTTTGTTTTATTTTATTTTGTTTTATTTTATTTTATTTTATTTGTTTTATTTAGTTTTTGTTTTGTTTTTTTTCGTTTTTTATTTATTTTTTTATTAACAAATTAATGAATAGAAAGAGACACAGCAGCATCACAAAGGGATTCACTTATTATTTATTTTGTTTTATTTTATTTATTTTGTTTTATTTTGTTTATTTTATTTTATTTAATTTGTTTTATTTTACATATTTTATTTTATTTAGCTTTTTATTTATTTTATTTTACTTAGTGTTTTATTTATTTTATTTAGTGTTTTATGTATTTTATTTAGTTTTTTATTTATTTAACTTATGTTTGTATAATATATAAATATAAACAAATAGATAAATAAATAAAATAAACAGGAAAATAAACAAAAGAATAAATATAAACAAAAAACAAATAAAAAAAATAAAAATAAATAAAAAAAGAACAAAACAAAGCACAAAACAATATATATATATATATTGTTTTTTAATTAACATCTCCCTATACACTCCAACGAACGTATAAAAATATATTTAATTAAATTAATTTATATTTATTTATTTTTTTTTTATTTTTTTTTTTTATTTATTTTCAGGTAAAAGAGAATTTGTTGATGCTCAACTCCTCTCTTCTCCTAACATCTACAGAAGCGGCACTTACCATACATCAGCAGGCCCCGTTGTTACTCTCTTTTAATTTTTTTTTTTTTTTTTTTTTTTTTTTTTTTTTT
>NW_013571851.1:5338-5894 GCF_000499745.2 Eimeria mitis
TTTTCTTCTTTTTCCCTTTATTCTTCTCTTTCTCTTCTTCTTTTTCTTTTTTTCTTCTTTTTTTTCTGCTTTCTTTTTTTTCTTTTTCTCTTTATTCTTCTCTTTCTGTTGAATCTTTTTCTTTTTTTTCTTTTTTTTCTTTTTCTTTTTGTTTTTCCTCTTCTTTTCGTGCTTACTAGTCTTTTTCTTTTTTTTCTTTTTCTTCTTTTTTTTCTTCTTATTGTTTTTGTTCTCGTTCGTCCTGTTTTGATTTTAATTGTTTTTGTTTGTTTTTGTTTTTGTTTTCTTTTTTTTATTTTTGCTTGGGTGGGGGGAGGTATTGATTTGTCTCTTCTTTTTCTTCTTTTTCTTTTTCTGTTTCTCTTTTTTCTTTTTTTTCTTTTTCTGTTTCTTCTTTCTTTCTATTCTTTTTCTTTTTTTTTCTCTCTCCTTTTCTCTTTTTCTTCTTTTTCTTTTTTTTCTCTTTTTTTTTCTTTTTGTTTGTTGGTTATCTCTGTCAATATCTTTGGCTTTGGGGATCCTGCCTTATATATATACATATATATATATATATATA
>NW_013571852.1:2668-3986 GCF_000499745.2 Eimeria mitis
TCCCTGTATACTCTCGTCAGCAGCAGCAGCATCAGCATGTTGCTGCTGCTGCACCTGTTGCTGCTGCTGCACCTGCTGCTGCTGCAGCAAGTCTGCTGCAGCAGCACCAGCAGCAGGCGTACCTGTACCGTCCGCAGCAGCCGCTGCAGCAGCTGCAGCAGCAGCTGCAGCAGCCGCTGCAGCAGCAGATGCAGCAGCCGCTGCAGCAGCCGCTGCAGCAGCACTATATAACAAACCCCTATGCGATGCAGCAGCAATATATTGGTGCTGCTGCACTGAATAGGCAGCAGCAAATACCTCTAGGAGCAGCAGCACTGCAGCAGCAGCTGCAGCGGCTGCAGCAGCTACATATAAACACAGGGGCGCAGCAGCAGCAACCCCATATACAGACAGCAGCATATAGAACACCACCGCGACCTGTTGCTGCTGTTCTCCAGCAGCAGCAGCAGCAGCAGCAGCAGCAGCAGCAGCAGCAGCACATGGGGATGCCGCCTCTGCGCGGTGATGCAGCAGCAAACCACCCAAATATGTTTCGTGGTTATGCTAGATAATATAAATAAAATAAAAAAAATAAAATAAAAAAAATAAAATAAAAATAAAATAAAATAAAACAAAATAAAAATAAAAGAAAATAAAAGAAAATAAAAATAAAAGAAAAATAAAAAAAATAAAATAAAAATAAAATAAAATAAAAAAAAATAAAAAACAAAATGAAATAAAATATAAAAGAAAAGAAAAGAAAAGAAAAATATTATATAATATTTATATAATATAATATAAATATAAATATAAAAATATGAATATAAATACAAATATAAATATAAATATAAATGTAAATATAAATATAAATATAAATATAAATATAAATATATATATAAAATATATATATATAAATAAATATAAATATAATATATTTTGTTTTTGTTTGTTTTTCGTTTGTTCGTGTGTTTGTTTATATTCTTTTTCTTTTTCTTTTTTTGCTGTATATCTTTTTATCTTTTTTATTTTTATTGTCTTTTCTTTCTTTCTTTAATTTATTTTATTTATTTCTTTCTTTTTCTTCTTTTTATGTTGCTGCTGCAGCAGCACCGCAGCAGCAGCAGATGCGCTGTAAGCGCGAGGTGTATAGAGATGCTGCTGCAGCAGTTTTCATGTTTGCTGCTGCAGCAGCAGCAGCAACAGCTGCTGCTGCTGCTGCTGCTGTAGCTGCTGCTTACTCCTGCTGCAGCAGTTGTTAACTGCTGCAGCAGCAGCAGCAGCAGCAGCAGCAGCAGCAGCAATTCATTCCTCCTCCATACAGTTTAAAAACACAGCGGCA
>NW_013571852.1:4107-4245 GCF_000499745.2 Eimeria mitis
AGAGACAGACAGCAGCACCCTAAATAAGAGCAGCAGCAGCAGCAGCAGCAGCAACCTGCATCAGCAAGTTCTGTAGCAGCAGCAGCAACAGCCCGCAGCAGCACAGTTAGTAACAGCAGCAGCAGCAGCAGCAGCAGC
>NW_013571852.1:4345-4543 GCF_000499745.2 Eimeria mitis
ATGGCTGCAAATACATGCCGCGGGGAGATGCATGCCGGCTGCTGCTGCTGCTGCTGCTGCTGGTGCTGCTGCTGCTGCTGCTGCTGGAAGGATGCTGCTGCTGCGTGTGCTGCTTGTTTTGCTGCTGCTGTTGCTGTTGCTGCTGCTGCTGCTGCTGCCTGCGTTGCTGCTTGTATGGGGGGGAAAATATTTTATAAG
>NW_013571852.1:4643-4817 GCF_000499745.2 Eimeria mitis
GTGGCTGCAAATACATGCCGCGGGGAGATGCATGCCGGCTGCTGCTGCTGCTGCTGCTGCTGGAAGGATGCTGCTGCTGCTTGTGCTGCTTGTTTTGCTGCTGTTGTTGCTGTTGCTGCTGCTGCTGCTGCTGCCTGCGTTGCTGCTTGTATGGGGGGGAAAATATTTTATAAG
>NW_013571852.1:4917-5019 GCF_000499745.2 Eimeria mitis
AGCAGCAACAGAAGCGGCAGCAGGAGGCTGCTGCTGCTTCTTCTGCTGCTGCTGTCTCCATTGGTGCTGTAGCTAGGACTGGGGCTTTCTCCCCAGCAAGCC
>NW_013571852.1:5119-6432 GCF_000499745.2 Eimeria mitis
GCAGCAGCAACCTGCATCAGCAAATTCTGTAGCAGCAGCAGCAACAGCCCGCAGCAGCACAGTTAGTAACAGCAGCAGCAGCAGCAGCAGCAGCAGCAGTGAGCCTAAAGCCACAAGCAACAGCTGCATGCAAATATGCATGCATTCGTGTACAGCTAAAATAAATTAAAATAAAATAAAAATAAAAATAAATAAAAATAAAAATAAATTGCGGTGTCTGTGGAAGGCATCGACAGAACAAATACATCACCCTATAAAAAACAGCAGCAGCAGCAGCTGCTGCAGCAACAGAAGCAGCAGCAGGAGGCTGCTGCTGCCGCTGCTTCTTCTGCTGCTGCTGTCTCCATTGGTGCTGTAGCTAGGACTGGGGCTTTCTCCCCAGCAAGCCAGCTAGCTAGCTAGCTACAGAGCTAGCTAGCTAGCTAGCTGGCTAGCTACACAACTAACTAACTAGCTAGGCAGCTAGCTAGCTACACAACTAGCTAGCTAGCTAGGCAGCTAGCTAGCTACTGAACTAGCTAGCTAGCCATGCAGCTAGACACCAGCTAGCTAGCTAGCTAGCTAGCCAGCTAGCTAGGCTAGATACGCAGGTTTTTCTTTTTTTTTTCAAGTGGGGTGTTGTAGACAATCAGGATGTCTCTGTTGTCCTTTTCTGTTCCTCCTGCTGCTGCTGCTGCTGCTGCTGCTGCTGCTGCTGGTTCACACCCTTCTGCTGCTGCTGCTGCTGCTGCTGCTGCTGCTGCTGCTGCAGCATATGTTTTTGCTGCTGCTTGAGCTGTATCTCCTGCAGCACCTGCTGGTCTGCCTCTCGCCAGGCCCGGGCCATCTCCAGCGCCTGCGCGCTGTCTTCGCGGCAAAACAAAAAAAATCCTTGCAGCTCAGCCATGCCTGTACAAATGTATAAATATAAATAAATAAATATAAATAAATATAAATAAATAAATAAACATATAAATATGTATATAAATAAATAAATAGATAAATATATTAATGAATACACAAAAAATTTAAAAAAAAATTTTTTTGCAGCTCAGCCATGCCTGTGGAAATATATAAATATAAATAAATGAATATAAATAAATATATAAACAAATATATAAATAAACATATAAATAAATATGTAAATGAATACATAAATAAATACATAAATAAATACATAAACAAATACATAAATAGATATATAAATATATGTTTACATATAAATTTTATTTATTTATTTATTTATATTTATTTATATTTATTTATATTTATTTATATTTATTTATATTTTCTTACTGATGCGTAGAGGAGACAAAAATCCCCAATTGCTTCGA
>NW_013571853.1:0-2192 GCF_000499745.2 Eimeria mitis
ATGTATATATATATATATATATATATATATATATATATATATATATATCTATATATAATTATGTCTCCTTATATAACTATATCTCCTTATTCTCTGTGTGTCTCCTGCTGCAACCTATACCTTACTCCTATTTAATATTCATTATAAAGGGGACCCTGCATATAAGAAACAAAATAAAGGGTTTAGGGTTTAGGGTTTAGGGTTTGTATATAGACCAAGTAGACACTACGCCCCACATATGGAGGCCCCATAGGGCCGCCAGGGCAACCTAGGGGCCCCCAAGGCACTGAAGGGGCCCCCCCTGCATCGTGGGGGCCCCCAGTGCAGTGTGGGGGCCCCCCGTAGGGTTGTGTAGAGGCCCCTCTAGTAGGGTTGTGTGGGGGGCCCCGTGGGGTTGTGTGGGGGCCCCCAGTGGGGTCCCCCAATAGGGTAGTGTGGGGGCCCCGCGTAGGGTTCTGGGGGCCCCCCAGTAGGGTTGTGGGGGGCCCCCAGGGGGGGCCCCCAGGGGCCCCCGTGGGGTTTGGTAGTGCTAGGTAGGGCTGAAGGCGTCTAGGAGGGGCAGCAGCAAACCCTCGGGGGGTGGGGGTCTCCTTAGAGAGAAAGGCTGCAGTACTAAACCCTCAGAGACAGGCAAACAAGTGTCTCCTTTTTGGTGTATATAGGTGTCTCCTTTTTGGTGTATATAAGTGTCTCCTTTTTCTATATAAGTGTCTCCTTCTTGGTGTATGTAGGTGTCTCCTTCTTGCTGTATCCAAGTGTCTCCTTTCTGTATCCAAGTGTCTCCTTTTTGGTGTAGATAAGTGTCTCCTTCTGCATGCATACAAGTGTCTCCTTTTTGGTGTATATAAGTGTCTCCTTTTTGGTGTATATAAGTGTCTCCTTTTGTTTGTTTATAAGTGTCTCCTTTTGTGTTAGGAGGGAATGCACGTATACAGCCTTCAGGGGGATATTGCTGCTGCTGCAGTTGCTGCTGCTGCTTCTGACGCAGTTGCTGCTGTTGCTCGCGCTGCTGCTGTTGCTGCTGCCTTTGCCGCTGCTGCTGCTGCTGCTGCTGCTGCTGCTGCTGCCTTGGGGGCCTTAAAAAGGGGGGGCCCCTAACACGCACAGCGCGGGGCCCCTTGGGGGTTGCTGCGAGTTGAATTGCTTCTATCGATGGAGCTGTTCCTGCTGCTGCTGCTGCTGCTGCTGCTGCTGCTGCTGCTGCTGTCACTGGCACGGTTTGTATCTGACAGTGGCGTGTTCCTCTCTCTCTGCTGCTGCTGCTGCTGCTGTTGCTGCTGCTGCTGCTGCTGCTGCTGACTGGGAACCACCAGCAGCAAGGAGTCAGCCGCTGGGCGTTTTTAAGGCCTCTGCTGCTGCTGTTGCTGCTGCTGTTGCTGCTGTTGCTGCTGCTGCTGCTGCTGCTGCTGCTGCTGCCTGTATGGCATCGGGATCTCCAAGAGGTTGCAGCAGCTGCAGCAGCAACTGGTGCTCCTGCTTCTGCTGCTGCTGCAGGCGGAGGAGGAGAAGCAGAAGCAAAAGTGAATTCGCTGTCAGCTGGAGACACTTCTCTTGCTGCTGCAGTATTTGTGTCTCTTCTGCTGCAGCTTTGTGACAGACACGGGGTTGCTGCTGCTGCTGCTGCTGCTGCTGTTCCTGCTGCTGCTGCTGCTGCTGCTGTTGCTGCTGCTGTTGCTGCTTCGGGGAAAACCTCGTCTGCTGCAGACAAACACAAAGCATCGCGGCTGCCAGAGGTTGGCTGGTGCAGCAGCAGCAGCAGCAGCAGCAGCAGAGACAAAGAGAGACAAACAGAAAGAGACAGAAGGAGACAAACAGAGACAAAAAGAGGTAGAGAGAAGGAGACAAAAGGAGACAGAGAGGAGACAGAAGGAGACAAAAAGAAGCAGAGAGGAGACAAAAGGAGACAAAAGGAGACAGAGAGAAGGAGACAGAAGGAGACAGAGAGAAGGAGACAGAAGGAGACAGAAGGAGACGAACAGAAGGAGACAAAAGGAGACAAAAGGAGACAGACAGAGAGAAAAAGAAAGAGACAAATAAAGATATACAGAAGGAGACAAAAGAAAGGGGACAAATAAAAGGAGACAAATAAAAGGAGACAAATAGAGAGAGACAGAAACATATGAAGGCCCATCTATATATATATCTATATATACCTATATATATATATATATATATATATATATATATATATA
>NW_013571853.1:2236-2351 GCF_000499745.2 Eimeria mitis
ATGTTTTTATATTCATATATGTACACACACACACACACATATACAGATATATGTATATATATATATATATATATATATATATATATATATATATATATATATATATATATATATA
>NW_013571853.1:2580-3434 GCF_000499745.2 Eimeria mitis
AGCTACCTGCGTTGCTGCAGCTGCTGCAGCAGCAGCATCTCGTGTTTCTGCTTTCGTTTCTCTTACTGCTGCTGCTGCTGCTGTTGCTGCTGTTTCAGGTGCATCGTCAGCTGCTGCATCTGCTGTTGCTGCTGCAGCTGCAGCAGCAGCAGCAGCTGCTGCTGCTGCTGCTGCTGAGACCTCTTTGCTGCTGCTGTCACCCGAAGAAGTGTCTCCTGTGCTGCAGGGTGTCTCCTTTTTCGCTGTGGGGACAGCCCCCAGGTGCTGTCTCCGTTTCCTCTGTTGCTGCTGCTGCTCTTGCCGCTGCTGCTGCTGCTGCTGCTGCTGCTGCAGTGGAGAGACATCAGCAGCAGCATGCGGTGTCTCCTCAGCAGAAACGCCAGGGCTCTGTGCATCGATGGAGCTGCTGCACACCAGCAGCAGCAGCAACAACAGCAGCAGCAGCAGCAGCAAGAAAAACAGCAGCAGCAACAGCAGCAGCAGCAACAGCAGCAAATAACATACATGAGGCTGTCGTTCGATATTCCAAAGACAACAGCAGCAGCAACAGCAGCAGCAACAGCAGCAGCAGAAGAAGCAGCAACAGCAGCAACAGCAGCAGGAGACATCCGGTGCATGGAGAAGTGCAGGGCCTGTTTGTCTCCTTTTCTTTTATTTTATTTATTTTATTTTATTTTATTTATTTTGTTTGTTTTACTATAATTACTACTATCATTTGTTTTTATTTATTTATTTTTTATTTATTTGTCTTTGTCTTTTCTGTGTCTTTGCTTCATCGTGCTGCAGCCACAAAAGTTTTTTTTTTTTTTTTTTTTTTTTTTTTTTTTTTTTTTTTTTTTTTTTTTTTTTTTTTT
>NW_013571853.1:3456-3705 GCF_000499745.2 Eimeria mitis
CTATTCTGTCTCCTTTTCTGGTGTCTCTGTTTATTTTGTCTCCTTTTCTCTCTGCTTCTTTTGTCTCTCCTTGTCTCTGTCTCTATTTCTTTTGTTTCTGTTTCTTTTGTTTCTTTTGTTTCTGTTTTTTTTTGTTTTTGTTTGTTTTGTTTCTGTCTTTGTTTATTTTGTTTTTCCTTCTTTTTGTCTCTATCTAATATTTGTCTCCTTATGCATATTCTGTCTCTTTTTTTTTTTTTTTTTTTTTTT
>NW_013571853.1:3733-4342 GCF_000499745.2 Eimeria mitis
TATCTCTCTGTCTCCTCATTTACTTTATTTTATTTTATTTTATTTGTTTCTGTCTCTCTCTCTGTTTCTCTCTATCTATCTATCTCTATCTCTGTCTCTGTCTCTGTCTCCTCTTTTCGTTCCTTTTTTTATTTTATTTTATTTTATTCTCTCTTATTTTATTTTATTTTATTTTATTTGTCTCTGTTTGTGTTTCTCTATCTGTCTCTGTCTCTGTCTCCCTCTTTAGCTGTCTCCTTTCTGTCTCCTTCTGGTGTCTCCTTTGTCTATTTATCTCTCTATCTATTTATATTTATTTATTTATTTATTTATTTATTTATTTATTTTATTTATTTATATATTTCTCTTTCCTAAATATAAATAAATATATAATTAAAAGACAAACAATAAAAGCATAGAGCTACACATAGGGGGGCCCCTCGGGGGCCCCTGTGTTGCTGCACCTGCTGCTGCTGCACATGCTGCTGCTGCTGCTGTTGCTGCTGCTGCACCTGCTGCTAGCAGGAGACAGTGTCTCCTCAAGCGAAGCTATCTCTCTTGCTGCTCTTGGGTCTCTTGCTGCTCCTGCTGCTCCTCTCCCTGCTGCTGCTGCTGCTGCTGCTGCTGCTG
>NW_013571853.1:4393-6893 GCF_000499745.2 Eimeria mitis
AACAGCAGCAGCAACAGCAGCAGCAAGAGTCCCTCCACTGCAGTTCCTCCGTTCTCGTTTGTGTCTCTGCGCCCTCGCAGCAGCAACAGCAGCAGCAGCAACTGCAGCAGCAGCAGCAGCAGCAGGAAAGCAACGCGGGGGCCCATCAGCAGAAAAAGGTCTCCTTGAGCAGCAGGCAGCAACAGCAGCAGAGGAGACAAAAGGAGACACCTCATCCTCATCGGAGACAGTCTCTACCCCTCCTCGCTGCTGCTGCTGCTGCTGCTGCTGCTGCTGCTGCTGCTGCTGCTGCTGCTGCTGCTGCTGCTGAAGTGTATTGACTGTCTCTAGCAGCTGTCCCCGCTGTGTGCTGGGGGCCCCTGAAAGGAGACAGTCTCCTGCTGCAGCTGTCTCTTCTGCTGCTGCATGTGTCTCCTTTTTGTCTCCTTCTGCTGCTGCAGGGGGCCCTCTACCTGTGGGGCCCCCATAGTGATGATGAGTGTCAACAACACCCTCCAGTTGCTGCTGCGGCTGCTGCTGCTGCTGCTGCTGCTGCTGCTGCCGCAGTGCTGCAGCAGCAGCACTGATGAGAGAACGAGAGGACTGCAGCTCAAGCCGCCGGTAGAGGAGACGCCGCTGTCTCTCGATCCCGCTGTCTCTGTCTCCGCCAGCAGCAGCAGCAGCAGCAGCAGCAGCAGTCGTGCTGCTGCTGTTGCTGCTGCTGAAGCCAGTCACGCTGCAGCTGCGGCTGCTGACGCTGCTGCTGCTGCTGCTGCTGCTGCTGCTGCTGGCACTGAGCGCTACAGTTGAATGCAGAGACAAATTACCTGAGGAGACACCTGAGGACTCTTTCAGTCGAGCAGCAAATGCTGCTGCTAGCTGCTGCTGCTGCTGCTGCAGCAGCAACTGCTGTTGCTGCTGCTGCTGCTGCTGCTGCCAGGGGGCCCCCCAACCCGAGAAAGCAGAGGGGCCCCCACATACGCCGCCTACAGACCTCCTGGGGGCCCCCCAATTCCCTATAGGGGCACAAGAAGAACACTGCTGCTGCTGCTGCTGCTGCTGCAGCTGCTGCTGCAGCTGCTGCCAGTGCTGCTGCTTGCGCCACTGCTGTTGCTGCTGCTGCTGCCACTGCTGCTGCTGCACGCTGTGGCCTTGCAGCCGGGTCCTCAGCGGCTGCTGCTGCTGCTGCAGCAGCAGCCGCTGCTGCTCCTGCAGCAGTCTCTGCTTGAAGTATGCCGTGCTGCTGCTGCCCCGAGGAGACAGCTGTGTCTCCGCCCGCAGCAGGGGGCCCCCTACTCTCTCCTTCGTCCTGCTGAGGGGCGAGGGGGCCCCCCAGGGGGCCCCCCGGGGGGCCCCCCAGGGGCCCCCCCTCCAGCTGTGTCTTGATTGAGGCCTTTCTTTGGGCCCCTCTGCTGCTGCTCGTGACTCAAGCGGAGTTGCTGCTGCTGGTGTTGCAGCAACAGCAGCAGCAGCAGCAGCAGCAGCTGCTGCTGCTGCTGCTGCTGTCGAGTGCGGTGAGGCTTGGGGGGCCCCCCAAGAGAGGGGCCCCCCTTGCATCCGCAGCGGGAGTTCCCCGGGGCCCCCATTGTTTCTGTGGGTTTCTGGGGTGCCCTGTTCTGCTGCTGCTGCTGCTGCTGCTGCATCTGCTGCATCTGCTGCATCTGCTGCAGCAGCAGCAGCAGCAGCAGCAGGAGGCAATAGATCTGGGTGCAGTATTTCCAGGTGTCTCTGGGGCCCCCAAGACCTCCGCAAGGAGCAGCTGGGGGGGCCCCCCTCTGTCTCCTGCTGCAGCGAGGCTCTGCTGCTGCTGCCAGCACACAAACCCTCAGCCCCCTGCTGCTGCTCCGCAGCAGCACAAGAAGAGGGGGGCCCCCTGCAAGCAGCAGGGGGCCCCTCGCCATACCCCTCGGAGAGCGGGGGGCCCCCCAGGGGCACAGGGGCCCACGAACTGCGACGGGGGCGGGGCCCCCAGGGGCCTTCAGGGGCCCCCAAGGGTACAGACGTCTCCGCTGCTGCTGCTGCTGCTGCCGCTGCTGCTGCTGCTGCTGCTGGGGGCCCCTCTCCTGCTGCATCTATGCACGGCTGGGCGTCAAGAGAACCCGCAGCTGCTGCAGCATCTGCTGCTGCAACAGAATGTGTACCCCATGCATAACATCTCGCTGCTGCTGCTGTTGCTGCTGCTTTTGCTGCTGCTGCTGCTGCTGTTGCTGCTGCTGTTGTTGTTGCAGCGGGGCCCCAAGACAGGGGCCCCCGGCACCGGGCCTCTAAGCGATGGAGAGATAGGGGGCCCCCCCCAAAGGGAGAGTGATAGAGGGGCCTCCCGCCTGCGTTGCTGAGGCGCAGTAGGGTCTCCTTCAGCCCCTTAGCTATCTCTTCTTTCCTGCTGGCCCCGGTGGGGGCCCCAGGGCCCCCGGGGGCCCCCCGGGGGGCCCCTCCAGGGGCCCCCGGGGCCCCTGGGGGGGGCCCCCTTGGGGCCTCTGGGGCCCCCACAGGGGCCCCAGAGAGAGTGAAACATATCCTG
>NW_013571853.1:9393-11873 GCF_000499745.2 Eimeria mitis
CTGCACAGACACCGCAGCAGCAGCAGCAGCAGCAGCAGCAGCAGCAGCAGCAGCAGCAGCAGCAGGAGGTGGAGAGATAGATTAGGAAAGGAGAGAAAGGGAGTATAGAGATGTATGAGGGGAGGAGACAGAGAAAAGGAGACAGCAAAGACAAACGAGAAAGAAAGAAAGAAAGAGAGACAGAGAAAGACAGACAGAGACAGAGAGAGATAGAGAGAAAGAGAGATAGACAAATACAAACAGAGACGGAAAGGGATAGAGAGAAAGAGAGACACAAATGCAAATAGAGACAGAAAGCGATAGAGAGAAACAGAGACAGAGAGATAGATAAAAACAGAAAAAGGAAGAGACAGAGGGAAAGAGACAGAAGGAGACAGAACGAGACAGAAAGAGACAAACAGAGAAACAAAAAAACAGAGAGAGAGACAGAAGAAGAGATGATACAGAAAGGAGACAAAAAGGAGACAAAAAAGGAAGACAAAAAAGGGAGACAAAAGGAGACAAAAAGGAGACAAAAAGGAGACAGAAAAGAGACAAAAGGAGACAAAAGGAGACAAAAAGGAGACAAAAGGAGACAAAAGGAGACAAAAAGGAGACAAAAGGAGACAAAAGGAGACAAAAAGGAGACAAAAGGAGACAAAAGGAGACAAAAAAAAACACAAAGACAATCGACTCACAGCTAAAAGGCCTTCCAGCCTCATACTGTCCCCTGCTGCAGGCAGCAGAGAGGCACGCAAGCTGCTGCTGCTGCTGCTGCTGCTGCTGCTGCTGCTCCTTAGGAACCACCGCCGCAGCCCCGGGGGGATAAACATAGGACCCCACGCCCCTTCATCTCCTTCAGGCTGTTGCTGCTGCTGCTGCTTTTGCTGCTGCTGCTTCTGCTGCTGCTGCCGGGGTTTCTGCTGCTGCTGCTGTTGCTGTTGCTGCTGCTGCTGCTGTTGTTGCTGCTGCTGCAGTTCTGCAGCAAGCGTCTGCAGCACCTTGTCACAAAGAACGACAAAGGCAGAAAGCCTCGCTAAGGAACTGAAGCCGCAGCAGCAGCTGCTGCTGCTGTTGCTGCTGCTGCTGTTGCTGCTGCTGCTGCTGCTGCTGCTGCTTCCGGCTGCACCCGCTGGCAGCTCGTGCTCTGCAGCAGCGAAAGTAGCAACTGCGCAGACAGCCGAGAGGAAGCTCTGTGCTTTGCCTCTCGGGGGGCCCCCCTGGGGGGCCCCCGGGGGGCCCCCCGGGGCCCCCCTGTTGTCAGCTGCTGAGAGGAGACACCGCCCGCATGCACAGAGGGGCCCCTCACCCCAAAGGGCTGTCCCCTGAAAAGACAGCCCCACAGCTCGAGCTACGCGAGCAGCAGCAGCAGCAGCAGCAGGTGGTGCTGCTGCTAGCAGCGTGCTGCTGCTGCTGCTGCTGCTGCTGCTGTAGGTTGCCGGTAGGGGCCCCTGGAAGGGGGCCCCTGGGGCCCCCAAATGGCAGAAGAGAAAAAGAAGGGCGACAGCGAAAGACTGGGGGGGGGAGGAGAGGAGACAGCAGTTTTGTGTTGCTGCTGCTGCTGCTGCTGCTGCTGCTGCTGCTGCTGCTGCTGCGCAGCTGTCTGTACACCGCAGCAGCAAAGTGTCTCCTTTTNTGCTGCTGCTGCTGCTGCTGCTGCTGCTGCGCAGCTGTCTGTACACCGCAGCAGCAAAGTGTCTCCTTTTGTTGTGTCTCCGGAGACAAGCAACAGAGGAGGCAGCAGCTGCCGAGTGCAGCAGCAAAAAAAGGAGACAGAAGAAGAGACACGAGAGCTAGCCCTTGCTGCAGCAGCAACAGCTTCGTATGAAACCCAACCGTCGTCATCCCCCTCAGCAACCCCTGTTGCTGCTGTTGCTGCTGCTGTTGCTGCTGCTGTTGCTGCTGCTGCTGCTTCAGGCTGCAGCGGGGCGCACGCCTGCATGCACAGGGGCAGTGTGAATCGCCTGAGGATCTCACCAGCTGCTGAGAGGCTGTGATGTTGCTGCAGGGGCCCCCATGGGGCCCCCCCCGGGGCCCCCCACGGGGGCCCCCCCGGGGGCCCCCCAGGGGGCCCCCTGGGGGGCCCTGAAGGGTGCTGCAGCAAACCGATAAGGGTTTCTAGTCTGTCTTTATCTACTAAGAGGAGAGTGGTGACCTCCTGCAGCAGCAGCTCCAAGCATAGAGGGCCCTTGAAACTCAGCTGATACCGCTGCTGCTGCTGCTGCTGCTGCTGCTGCTGCTGCTGCTGCTGNGAGGGCCCTTGAAACTCAGCTGATACCGCTGCTGCTGCTGCTGCTGCTGCTGCTGCTGCTGCTGCTGCTGGGTTGTAGGTGTGGGGGCCCCAGTGAGAGTGTATTTTCTGCAGGAGGGGGAGAAGGGTTTTGCTGCCTCTAAAAGGAGACTCAATAAGACCCGGAGACAGAGAGAGGGGACACCGTGGGGTGTCTCCTCAGCTGTCTCTTCTGTCTCCTGTCTCTTCTTCTTGTTCTCTGCCTCTATCT
>NW_013571853.1:13520-14271 GCF_000499745.2 Eimeria mitis
GAAGAGGGGACAAACGAAGCAAAGGAGACAGAAAGGCTCACCCCCCCCCAAAAGGAGACAGTGCAGCCCTCCCCGCAAAGAGAAACAGGCGGCACCAGCTCGCTGCTTCTGCTGCTGCCTGCTGTCTCCTTGCAGCAGCAGCAGCAGTTTCTCCTGCTGCTGCTGCTGCTGCTGTTGCTGGCGCAGCAGCAGCAGGCCACGGACGATCCGCTGCTGCAGCAGCAGCAGCAAAACACCCCGCAGCAACCAGAGACAGTCCCCTTGTCCAAAGTTTAAGGTGTCCCTCATGCTGCTGCTGCTGCTGCTGCTGCTGCTGCTGCTGCTGCTGCTGGTGTGTTGCTGCAGCAGCAGTGGATGAGAGGGGTCCCGCCCATAGAGATGGCGGCAGCTGCTGCTGCACCTTTGCTGCTTCAGCAGCAACACGTCGATAGAGAGCTGCTGCAGCAGCAGGCAGCTGCAGCAGCAGCAACTGAGCGTCGTATCCAAGCAGCAGCAGCAGCAGAGGAGAAAGCAATGCGGGTGCCTGCAGCACATATATTGCATCTCCCCGCTGCTGCTGCTGTTGCTGCTGCTGCTGCTGCTGCTGCTGCTGCTGCTGGGGGTCGCTAGTACTAAGACTCTCAGTATCAGAGGGAAGGCTTGAGGGGTCGGTGGAGGAGCTGAGCTGCTGCGACGCTGCTGCTGCTTCTGCTGCAGCAGCATCTGCTGCAGCAGCAGCAGCTGCTGCTGTTGCAGCAGAGCTAGAAGGAGA
>NW_013571853.1:14680-15527 GCF_000499745.2 Eimeria mitis
GCGACAAGGAGACTGAAGATATCTTGCATGTTTGTGCTGCTGTTGCTGCTGCTGTTGCTGNGCAGCAGCAGGCGACAAGGAGACTGAAGATATCTTGCATGTTTGTGCTGCTGTTGCTGCTGCTGTTGCTGCTGCTGTTGCTGCTGCTGTTTTTTCTGCTGCTGCTGCTGCTGCTTTCATGCTGTGGGGTTCCTCTTGTCCTCCGCAGCTGGTGAGGAGGAGGATCTGCCTTGCGCTGCTGCTGCTGCTGCAGTGCAGCAGCAGCAGCTGCTGCTGCAGCAGCTTACCTATAGCCTGCTGCCACTCGGCCTCCAGGGCCCCCCCATACGCAGCTAGAGCTGCTGCTGGTGTCGCATGCTCACCATCTGCTGCTGCTGCTTGCTGCTGCTGCGCCCGCTGCAGCGCCCGCTGCTGCTTCTTTTTGTTGAGTTGCTGCCCCGAGACAGAGAGGTACCCTGGGGCCCCCCGAGGGTGCTGCTGCTGCTGCTGCGCAGCAGCAGCAGCAGCAAGAGATGCATGCAGCTGCTGCAGGGATTTGATGATGGGCAGCGAGGGCTGGGTGCTAAAGGGACTCTCCTGCTGCTGCTGCTGCTGCTGCTGCTGCTGCTGCTGCTGTTCCTGCAGCAGCAGCGCAGCTTGCTTGACATAGGTAGAGCGCTGGAGTCTGCCCAGCCCCTTATTAAGAGCTGCTGCAGACAGGTGCAGCAGCACCTTGCTGCTGCTGCTGCAGCAGCAGCAGCATGCATACCTCTCTGGGCTGCACAGCAGCCACTGCAGCAGAGACACCTGAGGAGTAAGAAGGGGCACAGAGGGGGCCCCGGGGCCCCTGGGGCCCCCGGGGCCCCCT
>NW_013571853.1:18249-19353 GCF_000499745.2 Eimeria mitis
TTGCCGCTGCTGTCTTTCTTCGCACCCGCCGCAAAGACACTCCGCCCCCCTCGTCCGTCCTGCAGCAGCAGCAACAGCAGCAGCAGCAGCAGCAGCAGCAGCGTATAAAATGTCTCCCTCATATCAGAAAAACTGCAGCAGCAGCAGCAGCAGCAGCAGCAGCAGCAGCAGGAGCAGCATGCAGCAGCAGCAGCAGCAGCAGCTCACCGTAAGGTCGTGGATTTGCTGCAGCCAGCAATCGCAGCAGCAGCTGAAGAGCTGCAGCAGCAGGGCGGTGTGTGTGTCTCTAGCATGTGTCCCTGGAGCAGCAGCAGCAGCAGCAGCAGCAGAAGCAGCAGCAGCAGCAGATATTCCTTCTAGCTGCATCATGCTGCTGCGTTGCATGTGCTGCAGTTCGGAGACAGTTGTCTCCAGCTGCTCTTCTGCTGCTGCTGCAGCACCAACGAGCCTCTCCTTCGCTAGCCAGGGGGGCAGCAGCCGCAGCAGCAGCGGGAGAGACAAAGACAGAAAGGAGACTCGTGCAGCAGCAGCAACAACCACACGCAGTGTATGCACAGCCAGCTGCAGCAGAGACACAGCAGCACAACACAAACAAACGCAGCTGACAATTCAAGCAGCAGCAACAGCAGCAGCTGCAGCAGCAGCAGCAGCAACAGCAAGTGCAACAGCTGCTACAGCAGATACAGGAGCAGCAGCAGCAACAGCAGCAGCAATGGGAGCAGCAGCAGCAGCAGCAGCAGGATCAAGATCAGCAGCAGCAGTAACTGCAAGAGCAGCATTAGCAGCAGCAGGAGAACCAGAAATGGGAGCAGCAGCAGCAGCACTAGCAGCATAAACAGCAGCAGCAGCAGCACTACACTAGCAGCATCAGCACTACCACTAGCTGCAGCAGCACTAGAAGCAGCAGCAGCAGCAGCAGCAGCACTACCACTGGCTGCAGCAGCACTACCACTAGCTGCAGCAGCACTAGCACTAGCAGCAGCAGCAGCAGCAGCAGCAGCAGCAGCAGCAGCAGCAGCAGTTTACGTCTGGTAGCGTGCTGGTGAATGTGGGGACCTTCAGCAGAAAGAGAGACACCAAGGAGACACCCGAACTCCTTATGCG
>NW_013571853.1:19453-20036 GCF_000499745.2 Eimeria mitis
CGTGCAGCAGCAGCAACAACCACACGCAGTGTATGCACAGCCAGCTGCAGCAGAGACACAGCAGCACAACGCAAACAAACGCAGCTGACAATTCAAGCAGCAGCAACAGCAGCAGCTGCAACAGCAGCAGCAGCAACAGCAAGTGCAACAGCTGCTACAGCAGAAACAGGAGCAGCAGCAGCAATAGCAGCAGCAATGGGAACAGCAGCAGCAGCAGCAGCAGCAGCAGGATCAAGATCAGCAACAGCAGTAACTGCAAGAGCAGCATTAGCAGCAGCAGCAGAACCATAAATGGCAGCAGCAGCAGCAGAACTAGCAGCATAAACAGCAGCAGCAGCAGCAGCACTACACTAGCAGCAGCAGCACTACCACTAGCTGCAGCAGCACTAGAAGCAGCAGCAGCAGCAGCAGCAGCAGCAGCACTACCACTAGCAGCAGCAGCACTACCACTGGCTGCAGCAGCACTACCACCGGCTGCAGCAGCACTAGCACTAGCAGCAGCAGCAGCAGCAGCAGCAGCAGCAGTTTACATCTGGTAGCGTGCTGGTGAATGTGGGGACCTTCAGCAGAAAGAGAGACACCA
>NW_013571853.1:20105-20363 GCF_000499745.2 Eimeria mitis
AAAAAAAAAAAAAAAAAAAAAAAAAAAAAAAAAAAAAAAAAAAAATGGGGTTGTTTCTCTGTCTTTCTGTCTCTTCTCCTCTGTCTCTTTCTCTCTTTCCCTCTCTGTCTCCGTCTCTCTCTCTCTGTCTCTTTTTCTATGCATCCATCTCCCCTGGCTTATGTCTACACACTCCGCATACAGCAGCAGCAGCAACAGCAGCAGCAGCAGCAACAGCGACAGCAGCAGCAACAGCAGCAGCAGCAGAAGCAGTAGCAA
>NW_013571853.1:20463-20757 GCF_000499745.2 Eimeria mitis
AAAAAAAAAAAAAAAAAAAAAAAAAAAAAAAAAAAAAAAAAAAACGTGGTTGCTTCTCTGTCTTTCTGTCTCCTCCTCTCTGTCTCTTTCTTTCTCTCTCTCTGTCTCTGTCTCTCTGTCTTTCTATCTCTTCTCCTCTGTCTCTTTCTTTCTCTCTCTCTGTCTCCGTCTCTCTCTCTCTGTCTCTTTTTCTATGCATCCATCTCCCCTGGGTTATGTCTACACACTCCGCATACAGCAGCAGCAGCAGCAGCAGCAGCAACAGCAGCAGCAGCAGAAGCAGTAGCAGCAACA
>NW_013571853.1:20857-21153 GCF_000499745.2 Eimeria mitis
CAGCAGCAGCAGCAGCAGCAGCAACAGCAGCAGCAGCAGAAGCAGTAGCAGCAACAGCAGCAGCAACAGCAGCAACAGCAGCAGCAGCAGCAGCAGCAATTACTTTAGAAAGGAGGCTGAGAAGAGATCCGCAAAGGGCATTAAAGCTGCTGATGCTCTTCGCTCCCGTGCCTTCTCCTCGTCTTCATTGCTGCTGCTGCTGCTGCTGCTGCTGCTGCTGCTGCTGCTGCTGCCTAGGGTTTGTATGAGAGCGCAGCAGCAAACCATAAGCTGCTGCCTGCAGTCTGCGTCTGCAT
>NW_013571853.1:21782-22870 GCF_000499745.2 Eimeria mitis
CTTTTGTAGGGCCTCTTCTACTGCTGAAGGTGTACATAGATAAGCAAAGGGTACTCCTGCTGCTGCTGCTTCTTCTTTATATCGCTGCAGCTGCTGCTCTGCTTTTGCTGCTGCTGCTGCCAGCAGATGCTTCTTGACCCTAACCTCTACCTGGGTATGAGAGGGGGGGGGCCCCCTGGGGGCCCCCACCTTTTGTTTTTTTTTTGTTGAGCCGAAGTCAGAGGAGGCCCCGCCTTGCTTCCCCCGCTTCTTGCTGCGATCACGCGCCATTGCTGCTGCTGCTGCTGCTGCTGCTGCTGCTGCTGCTGGAGGTGGTGGGGGTGGTGCTGCTGCTGCTGCTGCAGCACCCGATGCTGCTGATACTCCTGTTGATGATTATCCTGCTGCTGCTGCTGCTGCTGCTGCTGTTTCTGCTGCAGCTGCTGCTTCTTTTGCTGCTGTTGCTACTCCTGCTGTTATTGCCGTCCCCGCTACTCCTGCTGCTGCTGCTGCTGCTGCTGTTTGAGCTGTTGCTGCTACCGTTGCTGCATGCACTGCGGGGGTTAAGAATTGGCCCTCTCGGCTGTCTTGCTGCTGCGGGGGGCCCCCTCTTTTCGAGTTGCTGCTGCTGGGGCCCCCCCCTCTGCTGCTCAGGAAGAAGGAGAAGGGGCTGCTCTCGCTGCAGCAGCACGAGAGGCTCTTGCTGCAGCAGCAGGGGCCCCTCTTGCTGCAGCAGAAGGGTACAGGGGCCCCCCGTATGCGGCAGAAGGGGCCCCTCTTGCTGCAGCAGCAGGGGCCCCCCTTGCTGCAGCAGCTGTGATGCTTTCTGAAGGATAGAATAAAACAAAGGCGGAGGGGGAGGAGCTGCAGATACACCTGAAATAGAAGAGGGGCCCCTTAGAGCCCGGGGGGCCCCCCTTGCTGCAGGGGCCCCGGGGGCCCAACCAGCCGAAGCAAAAGACTAGAAAATGTATTATTTATTAATTAAATAATTGTTTATTTATATTTAAAATAATATTTAAATATATATTACAAACAGAAGGATGGGGGCCCCCCGGGTGTGGGGCCCGCAGGAGGGCCCCACACCCACGGGGGGGCCCCTAAAGAGG
>NW_013571854.1:0-1073 GCF_000499745.2 Eimeria mitis
AGCGGAGAGGGCGGTAGAGCTAGGTCCTGGCAGAGCCATTTCTCCTAGAACCGCCTTCACACCTACACCCTATTGCATTCCTAGTGCTGCATTTAGTTTGTGAGGTGAATAAATAGTGAGGCTGCATTGTTTGCTTGTGTCTGTCTTTTTATCAGAGACAAGCCGCACTGATGACGTCCCTCGAGCAGGGAGAAATAAGAGCAGCAGCAGGAGCACACAAATGCACGGTTTCTGCTGCTGCTGTCCAGAAGCTGCAGGATCTGCTGCTTCTCCCTGCTGCTGAGGCCGAGGCTGCTTTGCAGCAAGCTCAGGGAGACCATCTGAAGGCAACGCAATTGTTGCTGGAGCAGAAGCTCTAACCTCACTCCTTGCAAGTCAAGCGCATGGTCTGCGTCGCATGCATGGCATGCGTGTCGGTACATGTCAAACGGTTCTTCTTTTTACTTTCCTCGCATTTAACCTGTCGAGCCGATCTGCAGTGTATGTTTTCACACCCTCTTGTGCAACGAAACGACAGCGCTAAGTATGCCTATCTCTTAGAACTCTTGCCCCCCACTTACAGGGCTATAGTAGAGAGCTAGCTAGTTGTTTGTGCCAACTGCATCNCTTAGAACTCTTGCCCCCCACTTACAGGGCTATAGTAGAGAGCTAGCTAGTTGTTTGTGCCAACTGCATCGCTGGAGGCGTTGTGGCTGGCGCGTGCTGATGGCCTTGAGGGCTGCATCTTTATTAAATTGGAGATAGTTGAATAGAGTCTTCAGGCCAGAGTTTTTTCAGGGGGACGATGCTGTAGTGTGAGGTAGCGTGGGGTTTTTTGGATGTGGGGCTGCAACGGGGTATTAGGGCCTCGGGACGTCTATGCAGCGTCACGGCCAGCCGCAAGGTAGAAGGAAAGGGCGAAGAAGGGTTCGTCCCAAACTTGGGTTCGGATGGGGAGACGTGGTCTCGTCTTGAGATGTCAGATATTTACTGCGCTTTGTACACAAGGAAGGACATCTTCCCAATTGAAAAGTACACAAATCGCCGCTTCTGATGCACAACGTAACTCGCGAAGTTCTTTCCAACTGTCACGT
>NW_013571854.1:1173-1615 GCF_000499745.2 Eimeria mitis
CCTTGAGATGTCAGATATTTACTGCGCTTTGTACACAAGGAAGGACATCTTCCCGATTGAAAAGTACACAAATCGCCGCTTCTGATGCACAACGTAACTCGCGAAGTTCTTTCCAACTGTCACGTGCCTGAAGACAGCCAGATGCGCTGCGTACGTGTCGAGTGATAATAGCCCTTCGACAAGGTAGCTGACGACACTCTACTGTGTTGCTGTCGCTGCATGAATATTGGCTGGAGATTTCAGTGCTTGGAGGCTGCATTACTATTAGTACCATATGAGATTAATAGGTGCAACTTTGCAGCTATGTTCCGTGACAATTGCTGCTGGTGAACGCAAGAAGCAATGAGGGAAGTTCTGCTTGCATGCTCTGGAGAGGCCCCACACCTCGAGACGGCTTTTGTTACATGAGGAAGGTGTTTGGGCTTCCTAACGCGTACCAGCA
>NW_013571854.1:1715-6066 GCF_000499745.2 Eimeria mitis
TAATTGCTGCTGGTGAACGCAAGAAGCAATGAGGGAAGTTCTGCTTGCATGCTCTGGGGAGGCCCCACACCTCGAGACGGCTTTTGTTACATGAGGAAGGTGTTTGGGCTTCCTAACGCGTACCAGCATGGCTGCCATTTCTCATCTAAATCCCTCTTGAGCGCTGTTGCAACTTCCTGAGCATTCGAGCCGTTGTCGCCCTCCAAAAGCTCCTTCCTGGGTAACCAACATTCGGAGGGGAGTTGTGCAGCAGTAGGACCGGAGTGCCTTTTTTTTTGCTTCTTTTCTAGCCTTTGTGCACATGTCAACTTTCAAAGCACTTTGGAGCAAGGGTGGAAGTACATTAAGATGCATGCATGGCAAGTAGGAAGGCAGGGCGGGAGCTCACGCCTTTGCTATAGTGTAGTCAAGCATATAGTCAGGCATATCGGGAGGGCTCATGACCTTTGCACTTTTATAAACAGTGAACTCCACTGTTTGGTACTCCTCCGGCTGCGCTACGTCTCCGAACATTTTCGGTTCCCTTAGGTGACCTTTGTTAGTCAAAGGCGCACCAATCCTGAGCCCCCAACTGAATTCAAGAAGACAACGGCCGGGAATATCTCAGCCTCCCTTCAAAGCATGAGGTACCTCAGATCAANACTGAATTCAAGAAGACAACGGCCGGGAATATCTCAGCCTCCCTTCAAAGCATGAGGTACCTCAGATCAAGGCCTTAGCCTCAAATGCCTTAGTGTGTTGTGCTCTGCACGGTAGGCACAGTAGTAGTAAACAATGCTGCGCCACGTCACAACCGCGGCTGGTAGGGTGCGACGGCAACTGGCAAAACAGATGAAGGCAACGGCAATTCAGTTCCGCTGGTCATAGAATCATTAAAATTAATTAATAAGTAAAGGCAGATCAGATCCGCAGAGTGAAGTGTACCGTAATGTGCGATCGGCATGGTGGGCTGGCCTCCAGGCGCTCTGCTCACCGCCATAGCAGTACACAGCAAACTAGGGCCGCCCCATGAGTGCGAATCTCACACAGGCTTTTTACAGTAAATCTAGTGTGTTTCTCCTTTCTTGTTGCTGATGGTTGAAGTTTTCGGGATCTGAGAGTCAAACGGCAGTTTCCGGCATCCCACTACACAGCGGACGACGACATTATGAAAAACATGTCCGGTTAAGCATATAAAAACGCACGCATATTTGGGAACCAGGACTAGTAACATAAGCTGTATTGCGGGGTAGTTCGAGCCGCCTGCCGATTTGTGGGGATAAGCAGGACCTCGCAGTAGAAAACGAACATTCAACTGGCCGCCATAGGGGTTGAAATTCCCATGAAATTCGTCAGGGTGTTTAGTTTATTTCATCTTCATGAACAGCGAGAAGATAGCACGAACTGGGATGCACACACTGGAAGCATCAGAAGAAACCTCTGCAATATATCATGTTCCACAGAGGATCAATGCACTATTTCTTATCCGCATTGTTGTGTCCCGTGCTTACATGAGGTGCCCAAAGTACGCCGTGAAACCAACAAGCGAGAAGGAACAAAAGCCGTTGCCACTCCAGACACCCAGAGGGACAAACTGGGTTTCATAGCACCCCCTCATATTCACCAAAGTTGTTTATCATGTTGCACAAACACACAACTGAGCAAGCAACTAGTTGGGTCTTTCTTTAGACAGGCAGTTTGGTGACATTCGAAAAGTAAATTCATAAAATTGTGCTAACACAGAATTTCGTGAGCACGTGGTTGAGTTTTTCTCTAGGAGCAGACAAATTTCAAGCTGCTTATGGCATGCGAAGCATGCAACGCCAAAAGCGAGAAAGCAGTGAATCGGCAAGCCCGTCCTCTCACCTTAATACGTATATGTTTCAGACGAATCTCTTCCACGAAACTGAATAAGCGATTAACCGAATTTTCCGTTGCAGAGAGGCGTTAAATTTAAAGGTGTGTGGGCCGCACCGAGATGAGAGCAACGATTCCAGTGGCTAGGAGTGCAATTCACCTCGGCAAGCCCGAAAAACACCAAAACACNAGATGAGAGCAACGATTCCAGTGGCTAGGAGTGCAATTCACCTCGGCAAGCCCGAAAAACACCAAAACACGCAGGGTATGCACGCAATGGGCAAATTTCTCCCCTTTACGGCGCAATTCATGCAATCAGCTCCCCTATATGAATTCGAAGCTAGATTATTAAACATATGTTTCAAGGGCAAAATCTCCAGATGACAACTACTGTGGCGCTACTTCATGACCATATAATGGCACGTAATCCCCAATGCAGCTCACTGCAGTTTTAGCCTCATCTGCAGCGAACTACTCAGTATCGTAAGATTTAGAATCATGTGCGAGCTGGCGAATAAGCACCGGGTGGTGCTGCACGGATTGCAGGCCTTTCATAGAGGTAAGGCCTTCTCAAAACCGGGTCGGTTAGAGACACCTGTATACTCCCCTCTGCATACGTTGCATTACCCTGATTTAAAACACGGTAACTGATTCTTTGGAGCTACGAACTGACGAGTATTGCATCTCCACGCACTACACTCTCTCCTACTATTAACTGCACACCCTAAAGGGAAAATAGCTCGAAAACCCGTAAAACGGAGTCTCTTGCAAGGCCCGAAATGGCTTGTGAGCCGTGGAACCTATTACGGCGAGAATAATTTTTTTTAGTGCCTTCGGTGCACTTCCTACTGCGGTTCGTACTCAAGCTCCCCGTTTTGGCCTCTGCGAAGCCGCCACCCTCGCTCCGCGGCGATAGGAAACTATGAGGGCTTCCGTAGTGCTTAATGGCCCTGTAACATTCTGCTGTGGCTTGAGAATAGGATTCCACTCAGGTTAAATTGGAAGCATACTGTAGCAGGGGAAAAACGTTCTGGTTAAGACGTTTTGACAAGCTGTTATAAACGGAAGAATATGGATAGATTCTTGCAACCTGGGAAAAGGATGCGGTTTGCCCTTATTGCCGCACCTTCAAGTAGCAAATAGTCTACTTTGGTGATATACTTAAAGCGGTGACCGTGATGAAGTGCTTCGCACTCATTGAGGAGATTGCCTGACGGTAAGCAGGCTAATATTTCACAAATTAATTCACTTTCACTTTTCCATAAATATTTCCCACTGTTCATCTTTAAAGGCTCTTATATAAGGTGGTTGATGGGGGTTTCGCTCCTCTGACAAGGCGCTTATACCAGCTGGCCACCTCGATTGGACATGCGCGGGGGAGAGCGGTGACCTAGCTCACCTCAACGAGAGAAGCATTGCGAAAAAATAAGTGAAGCATTAATACATAAAACTCACCATTATAAACTTCTGTAAACCTCTACGCGCCATCCGTCACGTAGTTAGAGAGACCGTCTGCGGCAACGGCTGCTTGGACACGCCAGCGGTCAAGGGCCAGCAGGCTGAGCGGCGTCGGCGGCGCTTCGTCCTGTTGTGTTTTGATCTTGGAGCTAACCGAGAGCCAGTTCCCACAATATTTCTAAAGTCTTCTGTGTATGCAAAAGTAAATTCGAATCAACTTTTTGCCAGTGTTGAGGAATCTCTGCAGCTCAGGTCGACCATCCATCCTCAGTTAGCGTTCCACGCAGATAGAGCGCCGCAGGCAGAAAGTTCGTTCGTGAAGCATCGATAGAGCTACATAACACATTTTTATCCCTCACAAAAATGTATTTCACCTACGTTGTCCGTCCGGGTGAGGCTCCGGAGGGCCGGGGCCCGCAATTCGAGCCATTCTGGTCATTCTGTGTCAACTACAATCTCCGGTTAGGCCTTCTAATCCAGCTGCTCGCCTATGCCACCCTCTTAGCAACAGCTGCATCAGGGGGCAATGATCCTCTCTCGCTTCTTCGCTTCTTCAGGTGTAACCCTGATTCCGTCGGTAAGCCGTTTTTGTTTTCCCTAGCTTCGTTCCACATGCCCGAACGGTCCCATTTACAAAAACTCGCAGGTGCCTTGTTCCCAATGCTCCTGCTCCTCCAAGCACGTAGACGCACTCCTTTCCTGTTGGGCATCGGGTACCCTCAGCGACATTGCATCTCCGTGATAAGCAAAGTAGTCAGAAGTGCGTGCAGCAGGTCCTGGATTCAACGGAACCGGCCTGTTGCAGGACCGCTGCAGTCAGGTTGAAAAGATGCCCCTATCTCATTTTTGCACTCAGGAAAGTCCCCTCTGTGGGCAGCTCAGCTTTCCACAGGCCTGTTCATCCTCGGAAATCTCATCACTATGGCATTTCAATCCCTCACCGACGATGATAGCAGGTTAGCTTCCAGGCCGTCCGTCCCGCACCTACAGACGTTCCACTCTGCTCCATGCAGTCTAAGCCATCACACGTAAAATGGCCCTGCCTAGGGGTGTTTTT
>NW_013571855.1:0-438 GCF_000499745.2 Eimeria mitis
TATATATATATAGATATATATATATATATATATATATATATATACGTTGTTATGTTCTACAGAACCCCGATACGTAGAGGAGCCATACCCAGCAAGCAAAGAAAAGCTAGAAGATTACATATCAGTAAATTGGTTATTAGATGGAGTGAAGGAAGAGGGGGGCCCCCCAGGGGGGCCCCCAGGAGCTGTCAGCTGTGGATAGAATGGCGCTGCAGCTGCTTTCTTATCTGCTGCTGGGTACCTCTTCTAGCCCCCTATATAAAGCTCTCTCTGAATCGGGGTTAGGGAAAAGTGTTATTGGGGGGGGACTGGGTATTGACCTGAGACACGCTACGTTCTCTGTGGGGCTTAAAGGTAAATTCTTTATTTTATTTTTTATTTTTTATTTTTTATTTTTTTTTATTTTTATTTTTTTTTATTTTTTTTTTGGGGGGGGTT
>NW_013571855.1:504-1800 GCF_000499745.2 Eimeria mitis
TTTTTTTTTTTTTTTTTTTTTTTTTTTTGTGGTTAGGGTTTTGGGTTTGTTTTGTTGGATTGCAGCAACTAGCACTTTGCTTGCATTCACTGCTGCTGCTGCTGCTGCTGCTGATGATGATGATGCTGCTGATGTCTTTGTCTTTTCTGCGCTCTCTGGCTTTCTTTTTATCTTCTTAGTATATATATATATATATATATATATATATATATATATATATATATATATATATATGTTACATACACATATACATATAATATATATTTTATATAGAGACAAGCAGCGACAGAGACTGTGTTTATTTGTGGGGTGTTTTTGTTGTTGTATAATTACATTTATATTTATGTATTTGTCTTCTATATATATATATATATATATATATGTATGCATGTATATAATTTTATTTTTATTATTTTATTGTATTTGTTTTTTATATTGATATATCTATATATATCTATCTCGTATTCTAGTATAATAAATATAATGAATTTCGTTTTATTTTTGTTTCTATTTTATCTGTATATATAGACATATCTATATCCATATATATATCTATGAATGCAGTATTATAATAAAATAAATAAAATAAATAAATAAATAAGTTTAATTTATTTTATTTGTTTTTATTTTATAGGGGTACCACAAGAAGAGGATATGGTGATGAAGGTAGAGCAGNAATTTATTTTATTTGTTTTTATTTTATAGGGGTACCACAAGAAGAGGATATGGTGATGAAGGTAGAGCAGGTGATATTCGGGTGTCTACGCAGGTTAGGTGATGAGGGTTTTGGTGCTGCAGCAGTAGCAGCAGCAATAAATACAATGGAGTTTACATTAAGAGAACTAAACACGGGTACTTTCCCTAAAGGTTTAAGTATTATATTAGATATGGAGACAGAATTAAATTATAATAGAGATCCTATTTTATCTTTATCTTTTTCTTCTTGTCTTGGTGAAATAAAAAAAAAAATAAATAATAAAGAGCCTGTCTTTGAGAATCTTATACGTAAATATTTACTTAATAATACACACAGAGTTACAATAAAATTAAAAGCAGACAAAGACAAAGAAAACAAAGACAACGAAGAAGAAAAAAAAAAACTAAAAAATATACAACAATCACTGACGCCAGATATTGTTGAATCTATACTTTCAGATCAAATAGAATTAAAAAAAAAACAACTCACAGAAGATACAGAAGAAATAAAAAAAACTTTACCTGTATTAAATATAAAAGATATATATAATATAGATAATGAAATACCTTCAGGTGTATATACACTGCAAGGTGTTCCAC
>NW_013571855.1:1900-2352 GCF_000499745.2 Eimeria mitis
AACAGAAGATACAGAAGAAATAAAAAAAACTTTACCTGTATTGAATATAAAAGATATATATAATATAGATAATGAAATACCTTCAGGTGTATATACACTGCAAGGTGTTCCACTTATAAAACACCAACTACCAACAGCTGGTATTTTATATATTGAAATATATCTATCTCTTGCTGATCTAGATATAAATGATTTGTCTCTTCTGCGTCTCTTCTCTCGTCTCCTGCTAGAAACAGGAACACAACAACTAACACCAGAAGAACTAAACCACCAAATAGGCAAAACCACCGGGGGTTTACAAACCACCACAGATATACGCTCTGTTAGCGATGCACCAGCCACTGCTGCTGGACCCTTCTCTTCTCTTGGCTTTCTTGTACTCTCAGGAAAGGTCAGATACCGAGGGCTTAGGGTTTAGGGTTTAGGGTTTAGGGGAGGGGGAGGGTTGGGGG
>NW_013571855.1:3143-3791 GCF_000499745.2 Eimeria mitis
TATTTATTTATTTTTTTTTGTGTTTTGTAGGCGGAGACAAACTGGGGGGCTCTAGAGGAGCGTTTGTTTGCGCTAAGAAGAAAGCTGCTGCGGCGAGAAAATATAATAATAAATATAACAGGAGACAAAGAAACGCTAGCAGCAGCAGAAGAGAGAGAGGATGCTCGTGATGCTTTATATAGTTTAATTGATAGTATACCAATAGTAAATAAAGAAGCAGCAGCAGCAGCAGCAGCAGCAGCAAGCAGTAAAAAAAACTTTATCTCTACACCTTATAGACAAAGAGGAATAGATAGAGAACCTCTTTGGGTTAAACAAATCAAAGAAAATAAACTCCTTAATAAACCCGTCAGGGAAGCTCTACTCGTACCCACCAAAGTAAATGATGCTGCTGTTTCTGCTGCTGCTGCTGCTGCTGCTGTTGCTGCTGCTGGTGGTGGTGTTGCTGCTGCTGGTGGTGGTGTTGCTGCTGCTGGTGGTGTTGCTGTTGCTGCTGCTTTTTCTGTTGCTGCTGGTGATGATACTGATGTTTTTGCTGATGGTGTTGCTGCTGTTGCTAGTGTTGCTGCTGCTGTTGCTGCTGCTGCTGCTGCTGCTGCTGCTGCTGGGTTTGTATGACCTATTATAATGATGGAAATGAGAAGACAA
>NW_013571855.1:3898-5975 GCF_000499745.2 Eimeria mitis
GTGTGTCAGGGGGGCCGGCTGTCTGAGCCAGGGTCCCCTATATCTGGGAGCTCGTTTGTTGCTGCGCATGCAGTGTCTGTACACCACCTGTGGCGTAGTGTGCGTGAGGTTGGTGGTGCATATGGTGTTTCTTTTATGTATGATATGAGTGGAGTGTATGCATATACTTCATATAGAGATCCTGGGCTTATAGAGACGCTGCATGCGTTTAACAATACACCTCAGTTTTTATATTCTTTCAGCAAAAAAATAAATGAAGATGATATTAATAAAGCTATCATCGCTGTACTCCGAGATATTGATGCTCCTTTACCTAACGATCAAAAAGGAACGAAGGCAATGTGGCAACTACTATCCAGACAAGATTATACACATAGACAAACTTTCAGAGAACAGGTATTTTATTTTGTTTTTTTTATTTAGTTTGTTTGTTTGTTTGTTTTGTTTTATTTATTTTAGTTTTATTTTTTTTTTTTGCTTTTTTTATTTTTTATCTTTTTTTTTTTGTATTTTTGTCGTCATTTCATCTGATTATACACATAGACAAACTTTCAGAGAACAGGTACTTTATTTTATTTTATTTTATTTTGTTTTTTTAGTTTGTTTGTTTGTTTTATTATATTTGATTTATTTACTTTATTTATTTTATTTATTTTATTTATTTCAGTTTTTTATTTCGTCTTTTTTTCGTTTTTTTGTCGTCATTTCATCTAATTATACACATAGACAAACTTTCAGAGAACAGGTATTTTATTTTATTTTATTTTGTTTTTTTAGTTTGTTTGTTTGTTTTATTTTATTTGTTTTATTTATTTTAGTCTTATTTATCTTGTTTTTTTTTTACTTTTTTTTTTTATCTTTTTTTCGTGTTTTTGTCTCCATTTCATCTGATTATATACACACAGACAAACTTTCAGAGAACAGGTATTTTATTTTATTTTATTTTGTTTTGTTTGTTTTGTTTGTTTATTTATTTGTTTTATTTATTTTGGCTTTTTTTGTGTTTTTTTACCTTTTTATTTCGCCTTTTTTTCGTTTTTTTGTCGTCATTTCACTACTTTCAGAGAACAGGTATTTTGTTTTTTTTATTTAGTTTGTTTGTTTGTTTGTTTTGTTTTATTTATTTTAGTTTTATTTTTTTTGCTTTTTTTATTTTTTATCTTTTTTTTTTGTATTTTTGTCGTCATTTCATCTGATTATACACACAGACAAACTTTCAGACAAAAGGCAATTGACTTCATTTTATTTAATTTATTTTATTTTTATTTATTTTATTTTTATTTATTTTATTTTTATTTATTTTATTTTTATTTATTTTATTTTATATAGAATGTATTTTACTTAGTTTTTTGTTGTTTTTTTTTTAATTTTTTAATTTTTTGTTTTTTTGTTTTTTTTCATTTATATTATTTTTATTATTACTCTACAACATATATAAACATAAGAACAAAAAATAAAAAAAAAAAATAAATAAATAAATAAAAAAATAAAAAAAAAATAAATATGTGTGTGCAGGTATTGAAAACAAAAAAAGAAGATTTTATAAAGTTTGCTGATTTGTTGGTGGCAGCAGAAAAAAAAGGAGACACCAAAGTAGCAGTTGTCTCTTCTTCTTCTTCTTGTGATGAAGCAAATAAGAGAGATGCTGCGCTGCTGCTGCAGCCAATGCATATCTTTCAGGACGACAGCAGCAGCAGCAGCAGCAGCAGCAGCAGCAGCAGCAGCAACGATAGCAGCAGCAACAGCAGCAACGAGAATAACGCCGTTGCTGCGGCGTAAGATAACCCCAGTAATATATAAACATACTAGCAACTGCAGCAGCAGCAGCAGCAGCAGCAGCAGCAGCAGCAGCAACAGCAGCAGCAGCAGCAGCAGCAACAGCAGCAGCAGCAGCAACAGCGAGAGCTGATGGTGTTGTTGTTTGGTTGTTATAGAGATATCTTATTTTGTCTTTGTCTTTGTTTTGTCACCTTCTTATAAAAACTTTTTTTTTTCTTTTTTATTTATTTCTCTTTTCTTTTTTCTGTTTTCTTTTTCTTTCTTTTCCTTCTCTCTTTATTCTCTCTTTCTTTTTCTT
>NW_013571856.1:0-955 GCF_000499745.2 Eimeria mitis
TTGTATACAGTTGTTTTTGCCAGGAGGTCGATGCCGATCTGCCGATCAGTACATAATCTAAACTAATTCTTTACCATGGCATTTACTTGCACATTCAGGGACTGGGTTCCCATCAAGGGATGACTCAGCCTCCTGCAGGGCCCTGAGGGACGACGAATTCAGCCGGCCCTGAATTGCAGCACTTCCTGCTCAAAAACATGTCGGAAACCCAAGCCGAGATGCAAGGAGGCCCAAACGCCCTTACGGTGCATCTACTAACACCACAGTTGATTGCTGCTCACTTGCTCGGCGTTCCGTTGCAATCGGTCTGCAAGCACAGATACGCCCTACCATCTCGCAGGGCCTCCCAGTTAATACTAAACAGCACAGTGCTCTAAAGATGCTGAGATATCTTTTACGTTTCTCCTATAATCACATAGTCCTTCCTCTCTTTTCTGCAGTCTTATGCATCATCGCCTCCACCAGATGGCAGCGTGCGTCTTCTGTCGCCAGCCAACGCCGTGAAAGACCATCATTCTCAAGTTTGCACGTCGGTAGTCTTTATGTTCCTGTTAGTTCCGTGTGGAACGTGAACGATAGCGGTCGGTCGGGGATACGTAACATTTGAACCGGCAACTCGTAAAAAACGGAATATTCAGTACGTAGCAATTAGGCCCGCATCAGCCCTAGATGGAGTAAACCATTCCCAGTTAGGGCCCAAACGCCTTAGCGCCACGCCGAAGTCGGCTGAACCTGTTGCGATTTCTGCTGTTGAAATTGCTCCTGGGGGGTACTACTGATGTTGCGCTCTGCAACGTACAGAACACTGAGCATTTCTGCCATTCTATCCTGTTCCACAGCCGCCCCATCTTCCTCCAGCGATGCGGGCATCTGCAGCGGAATGGTACAACGAGCTGATCAATAAGTAGATTAGTACCCACTAGGGAGGGATGGGATATCTCCTTCATTGTTGCAC
>NW_013571856.1:1055-3907 GCF_000499745.2 Eimeria mitis
ACAACGAGCTGATCAATAAGTAGATTAGTACCCACTAGGGAGGGATGGGATATCTCCTTCATTGTTGCACGAGCATACATCCACGGAGACTGGTATTGGATCGCCGCCCCACCACTTCTTCTTTCGCTGAGAACACACAGTGGCGCACAAGCTGGGCATCCTTACTCGCAACGTAAGTAGATGCAGCCAAAACCTCACAATGTATGCTGTACTTTACGCTGCGGCAGTCGAAGAGCCGCAGCCTTATCCGTTCAAAGCGTAGTAGTGCCACTATGAGCGGGAAATGTAGACCCGCCGGGGCGGCGGCAAGACGTCCTTAATCCCCAAACATGTGCTCGAAACCCTGCCGAGGAGTGGCTGCACTGTCATCACGTTTCCTCACTTCTCGCTGAGCCCGCTCTTGCTCCATCTGTTCCCTAGTGGTAGCATTTCCTTGAACATGAGTCGCAACGGATCTACCCAGCAAAATAGCAGCGGCAACCAGCGGATGAGTCTACGACAGCCACCGAAGACGCCCTGACGCTAGTTAGTGGGAAATAATGGACGCAGCCTAGACGACGCTTTCTTGTGCTTGTGTGACTTCTTCTTCTGCTCCGTCCAGTGTTGTTCCGTTTGTCCACGGTAACAGGACAGGCTCAGCCTCCCCCATCGCGGAAATCGTATCGGTTGGGGGCAGAAACGGCAGCGTTGTGGCACACGCCGCTGCAGAGTCTGCAGCGAGGACAACTTATCATGTTTCCTCATCGTCAGTACAGTCAACAGGCAAAAACAGGCCTTCGCAGTGGACAAAAACCAATGCATTGCATATTCCAGTACCAAGGTTCCCTCGATGTATGGCACACAACCGCGAACACTGAAACACGTTTTGATGCCCACCGTCCCCGAGATCACCGCAGCATGCATCCAGCAGTGTCGCGGGCCACTGTCACCGCCCTCACCATAAAAATCACACCGGCGAACAACTAACTGGCAGTGGGTTTATAAACGCACCTGTGGCGCTGCAGAATACCCTGGCACTGGTCCGTACAACAAAAGAAGAGAACAGTAGATGACGCGGCTGTACGAAAGGACGCCAGTACATATGCATCTGAGTCATTAAATTTATTGCCTTCAGGCCGAGCATAAAAGTCAACTGAGCCGACGGGCTCAATCTTCCAGCCCAGATTTCCTGTCTAGACTTCCGACCTCCCTAGAAAACATTGAATAGTTAAAACCCGCGCAGTGGATAGCTGCGGTTCAAAATACACCCGGTAGGCAGACACCCACAAACATCTTCAAGACGTTTATACTGGGACATTTTTTCTCTTTTTTCCGGAGGTCCACTCAATTATCGATTTGTACGTTTGTCGGATAGAGACGGATGTCCGGTACCGCAGTCTGCCTGCTCTGTCCCACTAACTTTGGTCAGCGCTACTCCGTCGTGGAGCAAGAGAGCCGGCACTGTCGAAAATCACGGACCATCCCTATATTCTGTGTCATCCTGTCTCCACGGATCCCACGCGTCTCGAAGGAACGCCCGCGGAGAGAACTTCATGCAAAACAACTTGCGGTGGAGAGCGATTATTTCGTCATCTGAAGGCGAAGATCCACTCTTGTACAATTCCAACGCTGCGCTTAGCTGGTACGACAACTCGACCTGGAACATATGCTTATTGCTGTATGCACCAGTGAAGCGGTTACTGTATGCTGTTGGAATGCTCGCTACAAGAGTGTGCCACAATTCTCTCAAACGCGGTTTTTCGTCTCCTACGAGTTTCAAGACTGTATGAAATGCTTTGAAAACCAAGAACCGACGTCCCAACGTATCTGCAGCCGTGGATGCCTTCACGTCGACAAGCGGGGTAGTCATAGATATCAGAGCGCGCCGAGCTAAGTTAATAGCGGCACCGACCAATTCATTTGTGTCTCTAAGGTCGAGGGCTGGCTTTAGGCACAAGTTTCTCACAGTTCTAAGCAGGTAAACCATGGCTTCCGTTGCTGTCCAGGAATCCGGAATCTCTTCCTGCACGTCCGCCACCCGTACCCATGGCATTAACGTGGGCATCCGGACAAAGGGATGCCTACTTTTCGACTCGGCTGACGGCCCTGGTGCCACTACCTCCATGAGAGCTGATCGTCGCGTTGACGCTTCATTATCGCGTTGTGACAAAGGTCCCGCTGAGGCCAATGAATCGCTTTGAGAAGCAGAAGTTGAAGCCAGTGAACCGCTTTGAGCCGCATAAGCTAAGGCCAGTGAACCACTTTGGGTCGCAGGCACCGATACTCTCTGGGACGCCGAAGCTTGTGTGGAGTCTTCGATGGACAATACACTAACAATACTGCTTCCTGTAGGCAGTGCAGACGATGCCACTGGAGGGATAGTAGGTGGCTGCAGTGTTACCCGCTGTCCCATGAGCTGTCCTATGTGTTGCGCTTGCTGTGCTCCTTGGAGAACCAACGCAGGAGTTGCTAGCCCTGGCTGAGGAGCAAATGTAGCAGGTACAGATGGATGCCACAAATATGGGGAATGTGCATAGAGACTGCCTGGCGTTTGTTGAACAGCCTCGGGGAGTTGATGCACAGCACTTCTCGGACCTTCGGCACCTGCCACTACCGAGCTACCATGCGCAAGCCAACCGGACTTCTTAGGACTCGGCTCCCATCCATCCGAATCTCCCTGTGGAAAAATTCTGCGTCTACGTTGCGTCGACCCGACCGCTTGGTGCTGCTGCTCACTTGACGACGCCCCAAACAAATCTCCTGGCGTCCTGATAGTCTGCAAACTGTGTTCGCCCCTATGTCCCCTCGACGTTGAAGCTACCTCTGGCATACGAAGCGGAGGGGTTGAAGCGCTCTGAGGGGCAGCCGAAGGC
>NW_013571856.1:4007-4257 GCF_000499745.2 Eimeria mitis
CAGTTGTGGACCGCAGTAATACTGGCCGTTCCACCGGTTGCATTTGCTCTGAACCCTTGGTAGATGCCGTCGAAGCTGCTAGCCCTTGCTGGTGAACAAATACGGCTGGAAAACCTATACGATTCAAACCCACAGAAGGGGTGTCTGGTGTTTGCTGACCAGCCTCGGGGAGTGGATGCGCAGCACTTCTCGGACCTTCGGCACCTGCCACTACCGAGCTATCATGCGTAAGCCAACCGGACTTCTTAGG
>NW_013571856.1:4286-4477 GCF_000499745.2 Eimeria mitis
GAAATCTCCTGGCGTCTGGATAGTCTGCAAACTGTGTTCGCCCGTATGTATCCTCGACGTTGAAGCTACCTCTGGCATACGAAGCGGAGGGGTTGAAGCGCTCTGAGGGGCAGCCGAAGGCGCCCACTCCCCCAATGCACTGCACAGCGTCGCGAGCTCATCCGCATCGAGAACAGTCCAGTCGCCTTCAA
>NW_013571856.1:4537-4881 GCF_000499745.2 Eimeria mitis
ATGTTCGCTTAATATTTGGCTGAGAGTCGTTGATACTGGGCGGTTTCGTTGCTCTCAAATTTCCCATAAAGAATTTCAAAGGCTCTACGCTACCCTGGGCCAGCATGGACGGGAGTTTGGGCAGTGAACTCATGTCCGAATCCATCATTTTCGGAACAGACGGAGATATACAGGAAAAAAGTAAGTGTCATCAGTTTGCAGTTGTGCCAATGAGTTGGGCTCCATTTCGCCTTGCATCGGGCCTACTCTCCATGATGTCCGGATGATGAAATGTTAGAAACTGAAAATATGGTCGTTTACAGCACAGAAATACTTTCGATTGCAGACCAACCCTCGACACCTGG
>NW_013571856.1:4981-5556 GCF_000499745.2 Eimeria mitis
CAGCATTCCCCCACGGGACAAGCTCCAATGGTCTCGGCTAGCCTGCTGAGGTTGCATGAACGCCAACTCGGGCGACGAACCCAAGCGCAAATCCATACTTTTCGATAAGGCGGAAATACACGGGGGAACTGGACACCCTCAAACTGCAATTCGTTGAATGAATTGTGCTGCATTTGGCCTTGCTCTAGTAGCATTCGTCGACCTCCCATGCTGTCCACGTGATGCTGAGCTAGAAGCTGAAAGTAAGGCGATTGGCAGCTCTCAAAAAGCAGTTTTTCAGCTTCATAACTGCACACCCTCACGCTACAGACTGATCTCAAGAGCGCTAAATGTCGGCATCCCTAAAACGCCTCCTCCCTCTGCTCCCCACACAGAACCGCTCGCCAAAGAGCGGTCGGTGGAGCCGGGGAACCGCCGAGACCGCGGCATCATCATCTTACTCGCGAAGCTTTACTCCGATGTAGTAAAATCCTTAGGCCTCTCACACGCTTTATTTCACTTTTTATGTCAGCATGGTAAAATTTCCCCTTCACTGCCTAGTATCAATTGACAGCCCAGTGACTCTACGACCGCTG
>NW_013571856.1:5656-6244 GCF_000499745.2 Eimeria mitis
TATATCAGCATGAAGGGAGTGTGTAGTATGAGAGTGCTGGCAGCTGATCGATGCTCGGTATAGGATCCCTTCACGGATGTGCTGGCGCCCCAATCTGCCAGTATCTACCTCAACTAGGTTCGGCAATGTTTTACAAATTGAAAAAAAAACTGTGAACTTCTTTGCCCTGAGCGAATCAAGATCCCACCTGGGCAAGCGCGCCGGTCCCGCGCCGGTTTCCGCCGCACAGCACTTCGCCTCCGCGTGGCGCGCGGACCGATGAATACCAATAATCTCAGGGAATGAATGTTTAAAACTTCATCCATTAAAATCTCCTAGGTTTTATGCTAAGTCGAGAAAATTCCCGATTCAAGCCATTGTACGCACCGTTGCGCAGTCACATCGTTATTGTGGCAAGTGATCCCAACAAACCAACAGCGACGGATCCAGTATGTGAAACACGCAGAGCGCTTTATCCTGTGTCACAGAAATAAACCTTGGGTTATTTAACTTCACAACGGTGCGAAATAGGGATTGAGGGTGACTAGAGCCGTCTATCTTGTCCGATGGACTCGCAGAGCAGTAGGGTGAAATAAATCGATTGGTAGT
>NW_013571857.1:0-328 GCF_000499745.2 Eimeria mitis
CACACACTCTGTATATATATATATATATATATATATATATATATATATATATATATATATATATATATATGGGGAGCACCACGCTGCAGGCATATTCTTGGGATGGGCGGGAGAGTAGATGCGTACATTCAACTAGCTCCTAGGGTTTAGGGTTTAGGGTTTAGGGTTTATAGTTTAGGGTTTAGGGTTTAGGGTTTTGCAACCTGCTGCGTGGTTTGGGTGTCTGCTTAGTTCGGCCTCATTATGTTCGAGGGGGCCAGCTGGGGCACCGGCCGTCTTCTCTCCGTTGACCTTAAGTACGTATGCAGTGCTGCTGCTGCTGCTGCTG
>NW_013571857.1:428-625 GCF_000499745.2 Eimeria mitis
GTCAATGGAAAAATATATGTCACAGATTCATCTGCACGCAGCGATGCCGGAAGGGTGAGAAACACGGGGAGCGTCTCAGGTGTATGTACACCCTTCAAGGTGTACGTACACCTCATACACCCACACATTCTGCTTATATATATATATATATATATATATATATATATATATATATATATATATATATATATATATAT
>NW_013571857.1:725-964 GCF_000499745.2 Eimeria mitis
ACTGCTGCTGCTGCTGCTGCTGGTGCTGGTGTTGCTCGTCTCATTGCTGGAGTTGCTGCTGCATGCTTTTATATATTTTTTATTTGTGTTGTGTTTTTTGTTGAGCAGAACAGACACCGCAGAGGTGGTGGGGTCTGGCATCCCCTTTGCCAATGGGGTGGTCGTTACCTACGATAAATCAGGGGTTTTCGTTTCAGCTCTCAATGCAAGACAAATTCGATTCTATCCCTTTGCTTCTT
>NW_013571857.1:1064-2338 GCF_000499745.2 Eimeria mitis
CTGCTGCTGTTGCTGCTGTTGCTGCTGCTGTTGCTGCTGTTGCTGCTGAGGGACTTTGCTCTTGAGAGTGCAGTCGCTGCAATCCCTGTTGCTGTTGCGGCTTCCTCGGTTGTTTTATCTGCAATGCGTTTGCTGCTGCTTCTGGTACTGCTGCTGCTGCTGCTGCTGCTGCTGCTGCTGGTGCTGGTGTTGCTCGTCTCATTGCTGCAGTTGCTGCTGCATGCTTTTATATATTTTTTATTTGTGTTGTGTTTTTGGTTGAGCAGAACAGACACCGCAGAGGTGGTGGGGTCTGGCATCCCCTTTGCCAATGGGGTTGTCGTTACTTACGATAAATCAGGGGTTTTCGTTTCAGCTCTCAATGCAAGACAAATTCGATTCTATCCCTTTGCTTCTTCTTCTTCAGATAAAAGTAAACATATCTCACTGCTGCAGTTGCTGCTGCATTTGTTGCTGCAGTTGCTGCTGTAGTTGTTGCTGTAGTTGTTGCTGCAGTTGCTGCTGCAGTTGCTGCTGCATTTGTTGCTGTATTTGTCGCTGCAGTTGTTGCTGCAGTTGCTACTGCAGTTGCTGCTGCAGTTGTTGCTGCAGTTGCTGCTTCAGTTGCTGCTGCAGTGGCTGCTGCAGTAGTTGCTGTAGCTGCTGGTGCTATTGTGTGTTTTGCTGGGGTGTACATACAGAAAGCAGCACGAAGGAGTGGCGGCCGGTGCTGACGCTGCCCATCCCGCCAGATAATTTAACTCGAATTCAAGTAGAGGGGAAGCAGCTGTATGCTGCAGTGTCTTATGGGGCCCCCTTTGTGCCTCCTCTTGTCTTCAGCAGCGAATCAGGGGGCCTGCTGCAGCAGCTGCGTGCTGCTCTATGGACGGCATGCAGCCGGGCGTTGCGCCCCTATAAGCCCTTTCCTCTCTTTGGGGGTTTTCTGTTCCCTGTGAGTTCAACAAAAAAACAACAAATTAAAAAAGCAAAAAAAAAAAACAAAAAAAAAACGGGCTCGGAGCTGTCTGTACACCCCAAGGTGGCAGAAACTGCTGCCAGGCGGGCCCCGCTGCGTTGCATCACTTCTTTTATTTCTTTTTTTTTGGTGTTGGTGTTTCTCTGTTTCCCTGTGCATGCAAAACAAGCAGAATAGAAGTTGTTTTAACTCATTAAGCCGGGATAAGAGGGATCAGAGGGGGAAGAGACCCTGCCTATACACCTGAAATATCAACAAATTTAGGGTTTAGGGTTTAGGGTTTAGGGTTTAGGGTTTAGGGTTTGTTTGTTTGTGTGAG
>NW_013571857.1:2539-2761 GCF_000499745.2 Eimeria mitis
CACCAATAAGAAATAAATTCAAGTTAAAAAAAAACTAAGACAAATGGGGTGTATAGGGACCTGATTTGTTTTTCTCATGTGTTAGTGATATATGCAGCGCCTGGTTTATAGAGATTCTGCTGCTGTTTGTGTTGCTGTTCCTGCTGCTGCTGTTTTTTTCTTTTTCTGTTGTTATTGTTGCTGCTGTTGCTGCTTCTCCTGTCATTGTTGTTGTTGTGACTG
>NW_013571857.1:2861-4778 GCF_000499745.2 Eimeria mitis
TTGCTGCTGCTGCTGCTGCTGCTGCTGTTGCTGCTGTTGCTGCTGTTGCTGCTGCAGTTCCCTCTAAGTGCCGCTACTCCTCTGAGGTGATTCTACACAAATGGCCAAACACGGAGGAGGCGGTGATGCTGGTGGGGGCCTTCAGGCCGGAGCAGCCTCTGTGCCAGGTTCGTGTAAAGAAGTACTTGGGTTCATTGTAATAGAAAAGGAAACAAAAGAAAATAAAAAGAAATAAAAAAAAAGTAAACAAAAAACAAATATCAATAACAACAACAGACACTGCAAGAGTACCAGAAACAGCAACAGCAGCAGCAACAGCAGCAGCAAACGCAGCAGCAAAGGAAACGGATGTGCAGAGGGGGCAACTGCTTTGTTTTGTATGTACACCGTAGCAGCACCGTCCTGCTGCTGCTGCTGCTGCTGCTGCTGCATCGATCTTATTGGAGAGGATAAAAGCTAAAGAAAAGAAAAAGGGAGGACATTCAGGCCAAAAGCTCGGGTGTATGTACACCTCACTGGGTTGTCTCTCTTCCTTTGCTGCGCATACAGCAGATGCATTTGTTGCGTTTATACGTGGCAGAGGCAGGCGGTTGAGAGAGAAGCTGCGGTGTACGTACAGCTCAGTGTCCTCGCGGTGTCTGTCACCAGGGGGGTTTCATTTGTTGGGGTGTACAGGCAGTGCATTTATGTTGTTTGGTTTGTTCATCTTTGTGAATTAAAAAACACTTTCGGCGGGCGCAGAGAAACAGCAGACAATGCGAGCTCCGCAGACACCCGAAATGCTGCAGCTGCAGCACACAGGAGGCAGCAGCAGCGAAAAACAAAAAAAAAAACCTAATCGTCTCATCATAGGCGGTGTATGCAAACTGCTGCTGCCTCTCCGCTTGCGCTTGATTGCCAAATACCCTGAGCCTGGGGTGTCTCTACACTAGCTCTCACAGCAGCAGAGAGGGGCTGGAAGGAGGGGGCTTGATGCTGCAGCAGCAGCTGCAGCAGCAGCAGCAGCGGCTGCTGCTGCTGCAGTGGAGCGAGCGGTTCGGCTGCTTGCGTGACGTCGCAGTTGAGGCATTAGGGTTTCTGTTTTTGGTTTGCTGCAGTGCATGCATCGCGGCTGCTGCTTTGCTGCTGTTGTAGGCAGGTTTTAGGCTGAGACAGCAGCTGCAACAGCAACTCGTGTTTCTTCTCGTCTCAGCATCCGTAGCCTCTCTTTCTCTGGGAGAGAGGAATCTCCTGCCTTTACTAAACTGTTTGTTTAACTCGTTCATAGCGGATACCAACAGCAACGAGGTGTACAGACACCTGGCAACAACAAGCCGGGTGTCTGTCTGTACACCTCGTCGTCAGGTGTACAGACACCCGGCGACAACTCCGCAACCACAACTTGTGGGTGGCCAGCAACAGATGAACTGAAGAGGGGCAAAAGGGGCGACGTCGTTGCCTAGATTTGGAGTGAAAACAGTTCAAGGAGAGAGGCAGAGCCGTTCCTTTTTGCTGCTAGCAAGGAGCTGCATATTCTCAGCAGCAGAAGCTGCAGCACGACTCATTCGTGCAAGCAGTTTCTGTGCCCGTTGGCCCCATCAATCCCCGATAAATAAATAGCAAAATATGGTTTGCATGTAATTAAAATTCAATAATTAGCCGTATGGAAAATAAATTGTATTTCAAATATTTATTTTTTTTGCAGAGTCGCAGCGCGATGATTCACGATGAGAGAAGGAGGATGCCGGCAGGGGGGGGGTAGAACCGCAGATGCACAGCGTGCGTGAAGCCGCAATTTAAGAATAATTATTCATAAATATTAAATAAATACAAATTAATAATTGAAATAAAACAAATTAAACAAATTTTTACACTCAGAACGGCCCGTCTACGTCGTATCGCCAAGGCGGGGTCACGCAGTGCTGAAACGGCGAGAAC
>NW_013571857.1:4820-5769 GCF_000499745.2 Eimeria mitis
CTTTTAAAAAAGAAAAACTTTTATTTTTAAAATAATAATTAAATGCATGCGAATTAAACATTTTAAATGTAAAAAAATCCAGCTTTCTGCTGCGCTCGCTTGGCGGTCGGCGCCGGGCGCCGTAGCTCGCCAGACCTCCGCTTGCGGTGTATGTACACCTCAGCTCGCTGGTGGCTGGCTGTGCAGAAACTTGTATTCAATCGAGATTATAAAACACTTCTTTGGAGTTTTTGAACGTTCTTTGTCGCTTTCAACTCAATTACGTTCTGAATTCTTCTTCTTTCTCTCTTTGTCTCACTGAACCTTGTTACCTTCTACGCCCATTTCGCTCGTAAGTTCGTTTCAGCTGTACACTACATACACCAGAATACGCACATTCCTCCCCTTAGATCTCGTTTTTTACAGCATTTTAAAGGTAAAACAAACGGTAATCAAGCTCGCTTTACCCTTCTTCCTGTTTAATTTCTACTCTCTCGTGCTGAAACCGCAACTACAACCACAACGGCCTCAGAACAGCTCGACGGAAGGACGAGCCACCCCATTCATTGGCTTGCTGCCGCACCAGCAAAGAGATATCTGAGAAATAAATTCACATTGGTTGTGCAGAGTTTTTTGTGTAGAGGGTCAAACAAACCAACGGTGGTGGTTGAGGTGTACCGACACCGTGCAGTACTAGTGTTGTTTTTTTGCTTCATTTTTTCTCTTTTTTTTCTGTTTGTTGTGATACAGAACGCATCCATCCGTCAACCTAGACAATGGCGACCCTCAACTGCATCCTTAACTCTCAGGAGAGTTCTGACGACATCCGCAAGAGGCAGGAGGCTCTCGACTCGCATCAATACTCTACGAATGGTGCGGCACGCTGTCGCTGTGGCTGTCCACGGTGTATGTACACTGCATGTATGCAGCGGTGTATCTACACTGCATGTATGCAAGCATCACCTGAATG
>NW_013571857.1:5869-6332 GCF_000499745.2 Eimeria mitis
AGCTGCATGTACACCGCATGCATCTCATCTTGCTGTTTTCTCTCGTTCTATGCATAAATACGGGCAGAGCAAGGGTTTAGTGCCAGGCAGCAGATTCGCTAGCTGTGTGAGGGTTTAGGGTTTAGGGTTTAGGGTTTATCTTGAGTTTTTTTTTGCTGTTGTTTGCTTCACTTTCTTCTCAGGCATTCTGCGATATGAATTCGTCTTTGGGCGGTGAGCGCATGCAGCTAGAGCCTGTAGAGACACCCCAGCATGTTGCTGCTGCATCTGTTGCTGTTGTTTATCATATACCATATTGTTTATTTGTATTTATTTGTTGCTTATTCATCTGCTGCTGCTGTTGTTTTTGTTGCTGCTGCAGCGGATACGTCTCCTCAGGGGGCGGCAACACCACTGCAGAAATCCTCGAGCAGATCACAATGCCCAAGGGAGGCAGAGCAATCGGTAAGCAGCAGCAGCAGCA
>NW_013571858.1:0-3185 GCF_000499745.2 Eimeria mitis
GAAAGGTCAGTTAACAACAATCAGTGGGGCAAGGCATAGCGAGAACTACGCCGTGGAAGTTTGCAAACGACGGTCACTAAACTAGGCACTCTAGTGCGTAGGTTCGCCTTTGTGCAGTTCTACGTGTGCGAGCCAGTGTAGGAGATGTCTAAACATTCAAGGAAAATGCTCACTTGGGGCCTTTATCGAGTGTCAACACGTTCAACCTGTTAGTACAAGTAATACATGTCCTAGAGAGACGCAACTTACTCCAGGCAATTAATGCTGGTACTAAAGAGCGAATTTGAAATGATAACAACAGATAGTTCGTGAAGAGCGCACGTTCAGGGCAGGTGATGGCTCTCTGCTGGCATCGTGCCTTGTTCTGGCTGTTCGTAGATTCAAACAAGCAGGAACGCTAGATTCACTGTGCAAAACAGTTAACATGCTAAAGAGAGAAGAAGACCAACGGCTGCCTATAAATTGACCACCAATGCTATTCTATGAGTAAAATTCAGATTGTCCTTAACGAATGCATGCAGGCATTCTATATGTTGGATTGATGTTGTGACTCTTCGATCCGCATAAGTATGCAGTATGCTCCATTCCCGCTATCAGACAAGGGGTTTATGCATCCACGCAGTTTGTAGGCGCAATCGAGCAGCAGTGTTTATGTGCACCTATATCACACTTGAACTGGACGCATTGCATACGCGTGTATGGGCTTACTGAATGTATGTGTACGGTTTGGCCAGTTTAATATTGATTCAAAAGGCGTACCCTGGGATCATTAGCAATACGAGGAGCAGTGCATAAAAAAGAACGCTAAGACGCCACGACGCCACCAAAAAGCAAAACGACGCAGAATGTTGTTGANCAGTGCATAAAAAAGAACGCTAAGACGCCACGACGCCACCAAAAAGCAAAACGACGCAGAATGTTGTTGATCCACTTCTGCATCCGACTGCGCTTCCGCCTTTTTGAAGCTGGCGATTTTCCAACATTTTATCGAGTGCTCACTTACGTTCGTACTCAGGCTGCTCTGAGGAGTGATTGAGCTGACATTATATCAGTTGAGGTGCACAAAGGGATCTCTCCACGGTGAACTAGTGACTGCTTCTGGATCTTAACGTCCCGTGACCGAGTAAAGCTATGCAGGCGTCGCGCTATTTTTTAAGACGCATCATATATTTTGGTGTCATCATTGCAGAACTCTTCGATGAAGGTGGCCATAGGGCAGCTCCATTTCAGTCTCTTGGCGGAGGGGTCGAGTTGTTTCCCCAAACAACTGCCTAGCTTTCAAGAATGCGTGCGCCGCCTTTGTGAATTTGGGGTGCAACATGCAGTTCACTGTTTGTCACAGCTGTTACTGTGTACATATGATACCAACGCTGGCACGGGGAGGATGATGAACAACGTGCATGTCAGCATCCTGAGCGGATCCGTTGCATCGTGGAAAGTTGATTTGATGGGATAGTCTGTTTCCGCTAGGTGAAAATGGGAACAGATAATGCGCGATGTGTTCCACCAAGTCAATGCATATTCTCTGACAAGTTTGCGCAGTAGTTCACTGTAGTGTTTTGATTGTAATCACGGGTGGCTGAGCACTGCGAATCCTGGAGCCGCTTGCTACGCTCAACTCAGAAAGTTCGTCGTAACTCCCANGGGTGGCTGAGCACTGCGAATCCTGGAGCCGCTTGCTACGCTCAACTCAGAAAGTTCGTCGTAACTCCCACTTATTCGACAGAAATATTGCGTGCTGGTCCCAGATGGTTCTGGTTGTAATGCGTATATATAAGCATTACATACGAAGTGGTGAGCTTTGAGGTGAACACACAGAGGTTTTATGACACAAACCAAGATGACGGTTCGTAACTGGTCACGTTCGAGCTTAGCGTCTTTATACTATTGCTGCGGCTGGAAGTTTGCACGCCGTGCATACCTTTAGTGAACAAATGGTGTATGTGCTCGACCGTGCAACGTGTTGACGAATTGTCCACGATGTTTAAGCATATGAACGATTTGCCTGCTTTTTCACGTATCGCAACGGAACAACACTGCATTATGAGCATTGCTTGTGTTGACCAGCACGCGGGCTGTTCCGATTTAGAGGGTGCGCTCCTTCTCTAACTGCCATGCCCCGCAGAACGATGCTGCGACTAGGAACAAATACTATTAGGCTCGTGCTGTTGATTTGTGCGAAACCAGTTCTCGGATGAGGCTTAGACNACTAGGAACAAATACTATTAGGCTCGTGCTGTTGATTTGTGCGAAACCAGTTCTCGGATGAGGCTTAGACGACCAGAAGATTGAACACGAGTTCGCCCTACTTTCCAGTCTGCAAAACAATGTGTCGGATACATAGTGCTTGTCTCTTTGGCGAGCCCAGTAGAATGCCAAGACAAGCATTCGTTGCAAAAAGGGGAACAACTGCTTCCAGTAACGCTCAGCGTTTGGCCGTGCCTTTAAGTATTATTTTGCCTCACCCGCCAGCTCCTGTGGATTTTTTCAGAGTCTTCCCTAACACTGCACATCTTCTGTTCTGTCGGATTCTGGAACTTCTTTCGGTTTCCTTGCTGGATTCGCAAGTGAGGAAGATCATCGAAAAACCTACAGTGTATGGTCAGCTGTTGTGAACTTCGACACGGTGAACCTTTTCCTCGTAGTGACCCGGTTGCAAAATGAAAGTTACTGAGACATGGGGGCTTGGCGCTAAAATACAGTTCGATAGACGACGTCAGAATCGCTCAATTACCTCAACAAGGTTTTATCTCCTATGGTAAGAGCAATACCTAAGTTGGAAGAGCATGTGGCCCCAGTCATTTTAGTACTTGTGTGGACAAATGAGGTTGCTGGGCATGGTTTATCTATACATAGTAGAAGACAACATGATGCGCCATCGCAGTCATTCAGCCGATGCGGGGGGATTCTGGTGTGCCGCTGCAAACTATACTGTCTTCGGCTTCACTCGTCATGCGACGCTGGCAGAACACAGTGAACCGTCTTCGACACGGCGAGGCACTTGGCAGACAAGGTTTTGCTGCGTTTCAGAAAGTAGGTGATCCACCTGGTTCAGTCAGAATGAGATTTGTGGTGCCCTAGTGATCACGTCAGAACAGTGCAATCAACTTGGATAAGGCCTCCAATAGATGCTTTATGTCCTGGCAAATCCTCTAAAAGCACTGCACCTCTCGCAGAAACTGGGT
>NW_013571858.1:3387-5466 GCF_000499745.2 Eimeria mitis
CGAATGCAATCAAAATGCAAAATGGGTTGACAAAACGAATAAGAGCTCTATGGCAGCCTTGTAAATTCTACTTTCAACCCTTGCAAAGGTTCATGGGATATGAGGCCACTAGAAGCTAACATAGGGGCATGCTCTAAACCCTAAACATTTAAGCTGCGCCGCAAACCAAACTTCTGGAGGCATTCAAGCCCCGGCAAAACCGTTTTCAGTTTGTCTGTTTGCTGTCGTCAAGCTCGATTTCACAACATAGGCTCATTCCTGGCCGCCAAACTGCACACTTGTGCATAATACGCTTTCATATCCTCAGGATCATTTCCTCCATTTGCAGTAAGTACGTTTTTCGCCTGGTTAGCGGTGCCCAACCCCCACCCCCCCACCCCTCCCACCCGATATTTCGTCTTTGGCTCAATCATCCTCTTGCACCCAGTCAAACGCACAAGCGGAGAACGGTGGCAGCTTTCCAGGCAGCCACCGTTTGCTGTCACTGTTTTTTCCCAACTACAGCAATACAAACCACCCTCATACCTCTTCGCTGAACCTTTGACAACCTCTGCGTTCAAAATTGAGGGATTCGACTGTATAGTTGAGGCTTAGGGTTTAGGGTTTAAGTTTTATTGGTTTGTGATGTTAGGTTTAGGGTTCAGGGATTGAGGATCAAGACGTAGGGATTAGGGGCTAAAGGTTTGAGGGCGTAGGGCTTAGGGTTTTGGGTTTAGGTCTTTCAGAGCTCCATCGTCCTTGTGCTACTCATTTCCTCCGTGTATGTATACCCGCTTATCTCATTCTTCCACTCTTCGCTAAGCACTGATTGCCTTCGCAGTGGCGCAGCATCAACAGCATCAGCAACGGTGTGCCCTGCGGTCTCCACCAGACTCCCGCAAATTCCTGCACTTTTGACTGCATCCCTTTCACTGCTGTTCCGAACCTGTGGCAGGTACGCTCTCCGCGCAGCAGCAGCACCAACTGCCACATAACAGAATCACAAGCGGCAACGGAACCACTAACGTATGAGCTTTAGGAGCGGCATTGCCAAGAGCGGCGCTAATCGCAGCATCAACGACTGCGTCATACTTAGCACTATGGTTAGCACCAGCAGCGGCTGCAGTATGAGTTGCACCAGCATGAGCAGCAGCATGGCCATCAGTGTGAGCCACAGCAACNCAGCAGCGGCTGCAGTATGAGTTGCACCAGCATGAGCAGCAGCATGGCCATCAGTGTGAGCCACAGCAACAGCAAACAGATGAGTAACAGCAGAACCAACAACAGCATAAATAGGGACTGGGTGCCCCCACTAGGGCTAGTGGGGCGCCTTAGGGGACTTGAGGCACTTTCAACCTGTTGCTGGAGAGCAAGATTGTTTTGCCTTATTGGAGTCGCTCACCCAAGTCGCACTCTCGAGAAAAATCGGAATAATCGTCCTCAGCCATAAACAGCAGAGCGGTGAACAGTGGCGGCCATAGAAGCTAGAGTAGCAGAGCAAATTTATAATCACGAATAGAGCAGGGGAGGCATGGGCTTCAACAGGGAGCAATTAACCCATCAACCCAGCACTAACTCCGCTGCCGCTGCTCCTGCTGCGTGTGCGTATGTGTATTGCGCATGAGTGGAAGCATCTGATCTTGCATTCTATCCCCAACACCCTAAAACGACAGGCAGCACCAGCAGAGACTCAACATGCTTGCAGCANATCTTGCATTCTATCCCCAACACCCTAAAACGACAGGCAGCACCAGCAGAGACTCAACATGCTTGCAGCAACTTCCCGTTAATGCCTGTCCGTATTTACCCAGCACCAATACCACCAATCGTACAACAGCAGCAGACGTAGCAGTACTGCTGCTGTCCCTTACGATCTAGGGTTTAGGATTTAGCGTTTAGGGTTCGCATACGCTTGCGTTTCTTCTTTTCCTGACCCCAGGTCGTTAGCAAGCATTCCGGTTTAGACTATAGGGTTTATGGTCTAGAGCTTTCAGGGTTTAGGGTTTTGCGCATGCGCATAACACATATAATATAAACAAACGCAAATAAAGAACAAACACAACCAATCTGCTGCTGCTGCTGCAGCAGCAGATTGATTGT
>NW_013571858.1:5745-5882 GCF_000499745.2 Eimeria mitis
GTTTAGGGTTTAGGGTTTAGGGTTTAGGGTTTAGGGTTTTAGGGTTTAGGGTTTAGGGTTTAGGGTTTTTTTTAGGGTTTAGGGTTTAGGGTTTAGGGTTTAGGGTTTAGGGTTTAGGGTTTAGGGTTTAGGGTTTA
>NW_013571859.1:924-990 GCF_000499745.2 Eimeria mitis
TAGCTAGCCAGCTAGCTAGCAAGCTAGCCAGCTAGCTAGCTATCTAGCTAGCTGATGCTCAGCTAG
>NW_013571859.1:1090-2485 GCF_000499745.2 Eimeria mitis
CACCCCTCCTCCCCGGCATCCATACAGCCGGCCCCACAGCGCAGATCAAATGAATTTCGCTCTTGTTGACGAGGGTTTAGGGTTTGCTGGCGAGGGTTTAGGGTTTGCTAGCTAGGGTTTAGGGATTGGTGGCTAGGGTTTAGGGTTTGCGAGCTAGGGTTTAGGGTTTGGTGGCTAGGGTTTAGGGTTTGCTAGCTAGGGTTTAGGGTTTGCTGGCTAGGGTTTAGGGGTTGGTGGCTAGGGTTTAGGGTTTGGTGGCCAGTACATAATTTGAAAGTGTTTTGAGTTTCTAGGGTTTACGCAAAACCCTAAACCCTAAACCCTCGAATGAGGGTTTAGGGTTTAGCATATATTCCTAAACCCTAAACCCTAAACCCTAGAACCTAAACCCTGCAGCAGCAACAGTTGCCGTCTAGGGTTTAGGGTTCGGGTTGGGGGCTGCTAGAAAGAAGCAGCTAGGGTTTAGGGTTTAGGGTTTAGGGTTTGGGGTTTAGGGTTTAGGGTTTAGGGGGCCGACCTCATCACGGCGCTCAGCAGCTCCTGCCTATACACCCCAACAGCAGCAAACGCATGCATAAATAAATAAATAAATAAATAAATAAATAAATAAATATATAAATAAATATATATATTATATAATATATAAATAATATATAATATATATAAATGTATATAAATATAAATTTGTATAGATATCTGCATGCAGCAGCAGCAGCAGCAGCAGCAGCAACAGCAGACAGCAGCAGCAACTCGCGCCAACAAATAACGGCAACAGCAGCAGCAACTAGCAACAACAGCAGCAGCAGCAGCAGCAACTAGCAGCAGCAGCAGCAACGCCGAACAGCAGCAGCAGCAACACCAACCAGCAGCAGCAACAAGCCGCAGCAGCAGCAACAACACGCAACAGCAGCAGCAGCAACAAGCCGCAGCAGCAGCAGCAACAAGCAGCAGCAGCAAGCCGCAGCAGCAGCAACTCCTAACAGCAGCAGCAGCAGCAACAAGCAGCAGCAGCAGCAGCAGCAGCAGCAGCAAAAAGGAGTGTGTGTATGTATTACCCCAGCAAGGCTTTAGTTTTGGTCCACTGGTCACCTGCTGCTGCTGCTTGCTGCAGCAGCTGCTGCAGCTGCTGTGCTGCTGCTTCTTTATCTAAGTGGTCCACTGGTACCATCTCTATCGCCATCACCTCAGCTGTGCTGCAGCCGCTGTCGTCTTCGGGGCTGCATGCGCATGCATGCATATATTTATATTTATATTTATTTTTATTTTTGTTTTTATTTTTATTTTTGTTTTTGTTTATATACTGCTGCTGCTGCTGCTGCTGCTGGTGCGGGAGAAATAGATAAAGGAGGAGACAGCAGGAGACAGAAAGAAAAGAGAAAAAAAAAAAAAAAAAAA
>NW_013571859.1:3460-3615 GCF_000499745.2 Eimeria mitis
GGGTTTAGGGTTTAGGGTTTAGGGTTTAGGGTTTGGGGTTTAGGGGGGAGATGGAGAATAAAAGGAATTAAATTAAAGAGAAATAAAAAAACAGATATCAGAAAAAATATATAAATTAGGGTTTACAAAGAACTCGTATTAAATAATAAAAATAA
>NW_013571859.1:3715-3899 GCF_000499745.2 Eimeria mitis
GGGTTTAGGGTTTAGGGTTTAGGGTTTAGCATGCAAAACACAAAACAAAACGTGGGTTGTTGCGCCCCAACCAAAACCCTAAACCCTAAACCCTAAACCCTAAACCCTAAACCCTAGGGTTTACAAAGAACTCGTATTAAATAATAAAAATAAGAAAATAAATAAACTGATGAACAACACCCAT
>NW_013571859.1:3999-6242 GCF_000499745.2 Eimeria mitis
CAAAGAACTCGTATTAAATAATAAAAATAAGAAAATAAATAAACTGATGAACAACACCCATAAAAAAAAACTTTCTCTGCACGCCCTAAACCCTAAACCCTAAACCCTAAACCCTAAACCCTCAACGGCTGCTGCACGCAGCAGCAGCTGGCTGTCTCTAGCTGCTGCTGGGGGGTGTTTTCTGTCTCGATCTTTTTTTTTTATTTTACACATTAGGGTTTAGGGTTTAGGGTTTAGGGTTTAGTAATTAGGGTTTAGGGTTTAGGGTTTAGGGTTTAGGGTTTAGATAATTTGAATTTGTATACACCCCAGCACTCAAGCCACTCTACGGGATCGTGTCTTCTATTTATTAGGGTTTAGGGTTTAGGGTTTAGGGTTTAGGGTTTAGGGTTTAGGAAATGAAGGGTTTTAATATTTATTTTTTTTTCTTTCTTTCTCTTCTCTCTCCCGTTCTCTCTGTCTCTCTGCGTCTAAACCCTAAACCCTCAATGCTAGCCTTCCAGCCCCCTGCAGCAGCAGCAGCAGGAGCAGCAGCAGCAGCAACAGCAGCAGCAGCAGCAGCAACAGCAGCGCAGCACAAACGAGCTGCAAGAGCAGCAGCAACAAAGGCAGCAGCAGCAGCAACAGCAGCAGCAGCAGCAGCAGCAGCAGAAGGAACACCAATAAAACGCGCAGCACTCTTCCCTGGGCAAGGAGCTCAGTGTGTAGGTAGGTCCTAGGGTTTAGGGTTTAGGGTTTAGGGTTTAGGGTTTAGGGTTTAGGGTTTAGTATATACACCTCAAACCCTAAACCCTAAACCCTAGAGCATACACCCATAACCCTAAACCCTAAACCCTAGAACATAAACCATACAGCTGAACCGTAAACCCTAAACCCTAATCCTAAACCCTAAACCCTAAACCCTAAACCCTAGCAAACCCATACATCATTAGAACCCGTTTCGCTCCTCCCTCCCCTCCCCCCTCCCCCCAAACCCTAAACCCTAAACCCTAAACCCTAAACCCTAAACCCTAAACCCTAGTGTGTGTATAAAAAAATATGTGTAGGTATGGGTATAGAATGCGCGCGTAAACACAAACCCTCGATGGAGTTGTTTGAGGAGGCTTCTGAGGGTTTAGGGTTTAATTTATTTAAGCTTGTGGCTGAGGGGCCCAAAGAAAAAATAAATAAAACAGAAATAGCACAGCCTGCTCTGCTTGTTGCTTCTCTCGCTATTTATACACACTGGCGAGATACACAAAAAGAGGTATTATATGCAAACCCTAAACCCTAAACCCTAAACCCTAAATGGCGCAGAGACGCACAGGAAAAGGTATTATACTCATATCCTAAACCCTAAACCCTAAACCCTAAACCCTAGAGATAGCACAGCCTGCTCTGCTTGTTGCTTCTCTCGCTATTTATACACACTGGCGAGATACACAGAAAGAGGTATTATACATAAACCCTAAACCCTAAACCCTAAACCCTAAACCCTAAATGGCGCCGAGACGCACAGAAAAAGGTATTATACTCATACCCTAAACCCTAAACCCTAAACCCTAAACCCTAAATAAAACAGAGATAGCACGGCCTGCTCTGCTTGTTGCTTCTCTCGCTATTTATACACACTGGCGAGATACACAGAAAGAGGTATTATACATAAACCCTAAACCCTAAACCCTAAACCCTAAACCCTAAATGGCGCCGAGACGCACAGGAAAAGGTATTATACTCATACACTAAACCCTAAACCCTAAACCCTTTTTATACACACTGGAGAGATACACAGAAAGAGGTATTATACACAAACCCTAAACCCTAAACCCTAAACCCTAAACCCTTTTTTAAAACTGACGCAGAGACGCACAGAAAGAGGTATTATATGCAAACCCTAAACCCTAAACCCTAAACCCTGCTCTTCTTTTTTTATACACGAGGTGTATAGCCACCCAGACACATAAACCCTAAACCCTAAACCCTAAACCCTCAAATGATTCCGTTTCCTCCCGTTTTCTCCCCTCGCCCCCCAACCCAAACCCAAAACCCCAAACCCTCAACGCTAAACCCTAAACCCTAAACCCTAAACCCTAGATAAAATAAAAAAAAAATATGTGTGTATGCAGGCTGTTGAGTTTGATTACTGTGCGGGTTTGTCTTTGGGGGAATACACTGCTTTGTGTTTTTCTGGTGGTTTATCTTTTGCTGCTGCAGTGCAGCTGACTGCAGCACGAGGGAGATTGATGCAGGCAGCAGCAGCAGCA
>NW_013571860.1:0-886 GCF_000499745.2 Eimeria mitis
TATATATATGTATATATATATATATATATATATATATAATTATTTTTATATACAGTATACAAAAACATACAAATACGCGAAATTGAATTTTTTGGCTTTGAATTGCATGAAACAGAAAGACACTTTTTTGGGGTGTATATGCAGCTCGGTCGAGTTTGTTTCTCGGGTATTGTAATTATTTATTTAATTTATTTAAATATTAAAATATGCATTCATAAACTGCGTTTTTTAAACGATGAAAAAATTCGTATAATTTCAGGTGTATAGGCAGCTCATGCAAATTCAGGTGTATGCGCAGCTCCATGCACAAAAAAGAAAGCAGAGAGAAAGCAGTATTATTTTATATTTTTTTTGTTTTTTTTAAGTTTTTTAAACTTCTACAATGAAAATAAAATATTTTTATTTTCTTTTTCTCGCCGGATCTGTCGCTGAAACGGCGAAATTCAAAAAAAACAAAAAACGGGTATAGTGCAAACTGCGTTCATGTTTCGTTCGTTTTTTCTGTGTTTCTGCATTGTTTTCTTTTTTTTTTTTTTTTAATCATGATTTGTTTGTTTTTTTCATTTATTTGTTTGTTTTTTATTTATTTTTATATTTTTTTTTTTATAAAAACACAATTTCCATCGTTTGCAGCTTGTGCAACCACCCCCGTCTACCCTGCTGCCTATTTCTGTTTCTGAGCGTTTCCTACAAAAAGAAATAATGATAGAAGAGGTGAGATAATAAAAAAACAAAAACGGCAATTGTTTATCTCCACAGCAGCAAAAAAAAACAAAAAAAACAAAGAAAAAACAAAAAAAAACAAAAAAAAACAAGAAAAAACAAAAGAAAACGAAAATATAAATGAAAACTCAGAGGCAATGCACGAGCTGCCTATACACCCCAA
>NW_013571860.1:986-2214 GCF_000499745.2 Eimeria mitis
AAAAAAACAAAAGAAAACGAAAATATAAATGAAAACTCAGAGGCAATGCACGAGCTGCCTATACACCCCAATATATCAAATAAAAGTGCTGACGAAGGAGAGAAGGAATAAATAAAATAAAAATAATAAATTATAATATTTATTATTATTATTTTATTATAAATTATAATAACCCTAAACCCTAAACCCTTAAAACAATTCATCTTTTGTTTTTCTCGCTGCAGGGAGAGAAACCGCCAACAGAAAGGGAGCTGAGAGAAGAGGAAGAAGAGTAAAACCCTAAACCCTAAACCCTAAACCCTAAACCCTAGACCCTAATTTTTCTCATCGTAGGTCCAGAGAGGAGTTCGAATGGGCAAAACGAAATACCCTGGTGTCCGACACAAACCCTAAACCCTAAACCCTAAACCCTAAACCCTAAACCCTAAACCCTAATTTTTTTTCTCCAGGGCAGACGGTCCAGTACCGAGTATATCTATACAAGAAAAGGAGCGACTGAGCCCCCTAGAAATGCAGGTAAACCCTAAACCCTAAACCCTAAACCCTAAACCCTAAACCCTAAACCCTAGCTACATCTATGTTGTAGGAAGCACAAGACGCGAGACAGCTTGCACAGCAGCAGCAGCAGGCAGCAGCAGAGCTGGCACAGGCTGAGAGCGAGCTGGCGGCTCAACTAAACCCTAAACCCTAAACCCTTAAGTATCTCACGCGGCTGCAACCTATAGTTGCTGCGTGTTGCTGCGTCTAAACCCTAAACCCTAGCCGCTGATCTGTGGAGAAGCAGAAAAACCCTAAACCCTAAACCCTAAACCCTAAACCCTAAACCCTTGCTGATGCCTGTGCAACCCCAAAAAGAAAACGACAAAATACAAATAAACAAACCACCAAAACGCGGCGGCTGAGTTGTGTTGTTTTAAGGGTTTAGGGTTTAGGGTTTAGGGTTTAGTAGTATCTGTCATCTCTGTCTCTGCTTTGTCTCCAGCTCCCCGTTCCTCTGTATTTATAATCTGTCTCTCGTTGATAGTCCCCCCATCTCCTTTCTCTGTCTCCTTCTCTATCTCTCTCTCTTTCTCTTTCTCTTTCTCTTTCTCTATCTCTATCTATATCTATATCTCTATCTCTATATCTATCTCTCTCTCTGTCTCTGTATTGTTGCTGCTGGTGGTAGTGCTGCTGCTGCCTCTCAACCTCTCCTCCATAGGGGCCCCCCCCCGGGGGCCCCCCCCCC
>NW_013571860.1:2327-2960 GCF_000499745.2 Eimeria mitis
CCTCCTATTTTAGGTGTATAGGGAGCTCTTGCTGCTCTTTCTATATATCCGCGTGTGTATTGATCTCTTCTTGGTTGTATTTTTGTTTCTACATAATATTGTTGCTGCTGCTGCAGCAGCAGCTGCTGCTGCTGCTGCTGCTGCTCCAGCAGCTCTCTCTCACGCCGACGTTGTGCTGCTTCCTGCTGCAGTCGTTGCTTCTCTCGTGCGTACTCCACCAATAGCTGCTTACGCTGCAGCAACAAATAAATATATAAATAAAATAAATAAAATAAATAAATAAAAAAATAAAAAAATAAATTAATTAAGGGAATAGAGAGAAAGAAAGAAAAGAATCAAAACAAGAAAACATTTCTCCATGAATTAAAAAAAATAAAAAAAATAAAAAAATAAAAAAAATAAAAAAATAAAAAAAATAAAAAAAAATAAAAAATAAAAGATAAAATAAAATAAATAAATAAAGTAAGACCAAGACAACCAAACCAACAAAAACGAAACAAAACAAACAAAATAATTTTTTTATTTCTATTTAAATTAATATACACATAAATAAAAAAGTAAAAATATATATATATATATATATACACATACATATATATATATATATATATATATATATATATATATATATAT
>NW_013571860.1:3000-3848 GCF_000499745.2 Eimeria mitis
GTAAATATATCAATACGAGTATATATAAATATTTATACTTATAAAAGTAAATAAATACAAATAAATATATATAAATAAATACATATAAATATGTATAAATATACATATACATACATATACACACATATATATATATATAAATATACATCTATATATATATACATATTTATTTATATATATATATTTATATTAATTAAAACATAAAACTCTCTTACATTCCAATACCCTTTCTCTTTCCACCAACAAATCAATTGTTTTAAACTTTGCTGCTTCACACCCCACAAACTAAACCCATTCTTATCCACATAAATACTATCCACCATCACTACTTCTTTATTCTTTCCTTCTCTTGTCTTTGGTGGTATAACCACCAGATGAAACCGTAGTGGGTTTTCTCTTTTGTACCCTCTTTGATGGGGGCCCCCCCAACATAGTACCCCCTGGGGGGCCCCCTTGTGGATGCATTTCTTCTTCTGTTATGTTGTAAGAATGAGATGAAGGGGGGAGGAGACACCAGGTGATGTTTGTGGTTTGGTTTTCTGCTTCTATACGCATTTCTTTGATTGCTGTTTGTATATCAACGCCTCGGAATTTCTGTAGAAAAAATAAAAATAAAAATATATATTATATTTAATTTGTTTAGTTTAATTTATTTTTTTTTGTTTTTAGTTTTTTTTTGTTTTGGGGAATGTTTTGGGGGGCACTAGCTTTTTTATTATTTTGCTGTTGCTGCTGCTGCTGCTGCTGCTGCTGCTGCTGCTGATGGATCCAGCAGTGGCAGCAACAGCAGCAGCACTAGCAGCAGCAATAGCAGCAGCAGCACTAGCAGCAGCAGCAGCAGCAGCAGC
>NW_013571860.1:5667-5972 GCF_000499745.2 Eimeria mitis
AGGGTTTAGGGTTTACAATTTGAGTGTTTTTTTGAGTCCAAGTAGATCAGCAGCAGCAGCAGGAGAAAGAAAAGAAGTAAATGTTTTTTTTTGTTTTGTATTTAAACAAAAAAGACACAATACATGTTGCACTGCTTGCAGTGTACATACACATAAAACCCTAAAAAAAGGAAAACCTCTATACAGCTCGGGCTCATAGTGTATACGCAGCACGCGTGCTGGCAACACTTCTCCTAAACCACACAAACAAAATAAATAAATTTATTTATTTTTTTATTTATTTATTTTTTTTTTTTTGGGGGGGG
>NW_013571861.1:1563-1937 GCF_000499745.2 Eimeria mitis
ATGCAACCGAGATTGTGCGTATATTTACCCAGCTGGAGGAGCAGAACTACAGCGCTATAGAATATGTAAATACTATAAATGAAGAGAGACAGCTGCTGCAGCAGCAGCAGCAGCAGCTACTACAGAGAATAAATAAACATCAGCAGCATGGGGCCCAGGCTAATACACTTATACAAGAGCTGCTGCTGCAGCTGCAGCAGGAAACTGCACCTTTTGCTGCTCGCATGCAGCAGCAGCAGCAGCAACTTGCTGCACACACTAAACTCATACATGCATGCAAGCCCCACATAGAACACTGCGTCAGCCTCATACAGCAGCAGCAGCAGCAGCAGCAGCAGCAGCAGCAGCAGCAGCAGCAGCAGCAGCAGCAGCAG
>NW_013571861.1:1961-5875 GCF_000499745.2 Eimeria mitis
AGAAGCAGCAAGAGAGAGAAGATATAGAGGGGGGCCCCCAAACACCAACAGCACTAACTGAACCCTCCCTGGGGCCCCTCCTCCTCCTCATAGATAAATTTGTTGCAGCAAAAACAAAACAACTACAACCAACACAAACAAATATAAATATAAATAATATAAATAATATAAATATAAATAATATAAATATAAATAATATAAATAATATAAATAATATAAATAATATAAATAATAATACTAACACAACACAACAGGGGTTCGGGGGCCCCCAGGGGGCCCCCCAGGGTGTGGGGGCCCCCCAGGGGGGCCCCCATGGTATGGGGGGCCCCCCGAGTGGTGGGGTTGGTGGGGGGGGGTGTTGTTTTAGTAACAGAGGAAGCCGGGGGCTGCGGTTTGATAGTGTGCTGGGTGGGGGTGGTGAGGTTGCTGATGAAGGCAGCAGCAGCAGCAGCAGCAGCAGCAGCAGCAGCAGCAGCAGCAGCAGCAGGCCTTTGTCTGGGGATGAGCTGCGGCAGCAAACGGCACAGTCGCTGCTCAAGAGGAGACAGAGAGAGGAGAGCAGCAGCCACCCTGATGCTGCTGCTGCTGCAGGTCCGATATACAACAGCAGCAGCAGCAGCAGCAGCAGCAACAGCAACAGCAACAGCAGCAGCAGCAGCAGCAGCAGCAGCAGATGTTTGTTTGAGTGTGTTTCTTTTGCAGGTAGTGATTGGTGCAGTGGGGGGTTGGGGGCCCCCGGCTCATCGCTATGCATGCGGGGCCCCCTAGTACCTCCGCTGCGGCTGCAGCAGCTGCAGCAGCAGCAGCAGCAGCAGCAGCAGCACTATGGGGGCCCCTTCTCCTCCCGCTTATACAGCAGACCCAAGGGTACTAGAGGGTCTTGCTTCCTGACCCCTACATACACCCCGAGGCCCCTTTCTCCTTTGGGGGCCCCTGGGGGCCCCCCTGGGGGGCCCCCTGGGGGGCCCCCTGGGGGCCCCCGCGCCCTTTCTGTTTGTACAAGTATATATAGGGGTGCAGGCAGCAGCAACCCCACCAGTATAAACACAGAACAACACACCACCTACAGCGGAGACAGACAAACGGATGCTGTCGCTGCTGCTGCTCCTGCTGCAGCAGCTGCAGCAACAGCAGCAGCTGCTGCTGCTGCTGCTGGTGCTGTTGGTGCTGATGCTGCTGCTGCTGCTGCTGATGCTGCAGCGCACAGCGATGGCTCCGCTGCTGCTGCTGCATCTGCTGCTGCAGCAGACAGCTATGGAGATGTTATGGGGGCCCCCGGGGAGGGTACCAGAGAAGGGGGGCCCCCGCAGGGTACTGAGGGGGCCCCCGGCGAGGCAGGGGGCCCCTCCACTGTCGGTATAGAGGGGCCCCCAAGGGCTCCTGAGGTAGGCAAAGGCTGCAGCTCACACACAGCACCTCTATGTAGTAGCGGTTGATAGGGTTTAGGGTTTACTAGGGTTTAGCGTTTACTAGGGTTTAGGGTTTACTAGGGTTTAGCGTTTACTAGGGTTTACTAGGGTTTACTAGGGTTTACTAGGGCTTACTAGGGTTTACTAGGGTTTAGGTTTTACTAGGGTTTAGGGTATACTAGGGTTTAGGGTTTACTAGGGTTTACAAGGGTTTAGGGTTTACAAGGGTTTAGGGTTTACTAGGGTTTAGGGTTTAGGGTTTCGAGCGTATGTGTGTGGTTTGTGTTTTGCGTGTAGGTACCGGGGCCCCCAGGTTCTGTGTTTTCTTTTTCTCCCCCTCAGGGGCCCCCACAGGGGCCCCCACAGGGGCCCCCACATGAATACCCTCAGGGGGCCTCCGCTCTGCCGGAGGGGCCCCCTCAACCCCCCGCAGAGGAGGGGCCCCCAGAGGGGCCCCCAGAGGGGCCCCCAGGGGGGGCCCCCCAAGCAAGCGCCTGTCAGGGGCCCCCCGATGCTCCCCTTGAGGGGCCCCCTGAGGGGCACCCCGAGGGGCCCCCTGAGGCTCCGGTTGAGGGGCCCCCTGGGGGGCCCCCTGAAGAGCAGCATGAGGGGCCCCCTGAGGGGGCCCCTGAGGGGGCCCCTGGGGGGGCCCCTGAAGGAGTCTATGAGGGGGCCCCCGCGGGGGCCCCTGAGGGGGCCCCTGAGGGGGCCCCTGAGGGGGCCCCTGAGTCAGCAGCAGAGTTAATTGAGGTGCAGAGACAGCTGGAGGGGAGACAGGAAAAGGAGACAGTTGCTGCAGCAGAAGGAGACAGGGGGGCCCCATGTAAGTGCAGCAGCAGCAGATGAAAGACATATATAATGAGGGGCCCCCAAGCAGCAGCAAGGGGGCCCCCATGCTTCTCTTTAACAGCAGGTACCCTGTCAATGATACGTGCTGCTTCTGCTGCTGCTGCTGCTGCTGTTGCTGCTGCTGCTGCTGCTGCTGCTCTGTTGCTGCTGTTTGCTGCTGCAGCCGAAGGTCCAGCCCCCGCAGGAGACCCCACAACTTCAGCAGCAGAAGCAGACAGCAGCAGCAGCGAGAGCAGTGCTGCTGCAGCAGCAATAGCAGCAACAGCAGCAGCAGCAGAGGAGTCGACACCTAAGGAGACGGCTCCAGAGGCACCAGCCGCAGCAGAAACACCTGCTGCTGCTGCTGCTGCTGCTGCTGCTGCTGCTGCTGCTGAAGGCCCCGTTGAGGACTGCAGCAGAATCCCTGTGTCTGCTGCTGAGGAGCATGCAGCAGCACAGCAGCCGAAGCAGCAGCAGCAGCAAGAACAAGACAATACCCAGTTGGGGCCCCCCGAGGGCCCCCAGGAGGGCCCCCCGGGGGGGCCCCCAGGGGGCCCCCCAGGGGCCCCCACAAGCGGAGGAGACACAGAAGCCGCAGCAGCAACAGCAGCAGCAGCAGCAGCAGAGGCAGCAGCAGGAGACAGTCTAGCAGGAAGAGAAAAAGAGACAGAGACAGAGAGACAAAGAGAAAAAGAAGGAGAGAAAGAGACAAAGAGAGAAGGAGATAAAGAAAGAGAGACAGAAACAGAGACAGAGACAGAGAGAGAAAAACAAAAACAAAAACAAAGACAAAGCTACAGGGGTCGGGGTCTTCGTGTTAGTTTCTGTGGGGGGTTGAGGCCGGGAGAAGAAGAAGAAGAAAATAAAAATAAAAATAAAGACAAAGACAAAGACAAAGACAAAGACAAAGACACAGACACAGACAAACTGTCTCCTTCTAGCGAAAAGTTTAAAAGGGCCTCCATCGTAAGATAAACTTCTGTCTCCTTTTGTCTCCTTTTTTGTCTCCTTCTTTTTGTCTCTTTTTTTGTCTCCTTTTTGTCTCCTTTTTTGTCTCCTTCTTTGTCTCCTTCTGTCTCCTTTTTTTTGTCTCTTTTTTGTTTCTGTCTCCTGTCTCCTTTTTCGTCTCCTTCTGTTTCCTTTTTTGTCTCCTTTTTTGTCTCCTTTTTTGTCTCCTTTTTGTCTCCTTCTGTCTCCTTTTTGTCTCCTTTTTTGTCTCCTTCTGTCTCCTTTTTCTGTTGTCTCCTTTTTTTGTCTCCTCTTTTTTGTGTCCTTTTGTCTCCTTTTTTTGTCTCCTTCTGTCTCCTTTTTTTTGTCTCCTTCTGTCTCCTTTTTTGTCTCCTTCTGTCTCCTGTCTCCTTTTTTTGCTTTTTTGTTTTCTTGGTTTTCTTCGGTCTCCTGTGTCCTTTTTTGTTTTTCTTTGTCTTTTTTTGTCTCCTGTCTCCTTCTGTCTCCTGTCTCCTTTTTTGTTTCTGTCTCCTTCTGTCTTTATTTTTTGTTTTTTTTGTCTCTTTCTGTCTCCTTCTGTTTATTGTTTTTGTCTCCTTTGTCTCCTCATATTTATCGTTGTTTCTTTGTATCTTCTTACTATATATATATATATATATATATATATATATACATATATATGTATGTATATATATATATATATATATATGTATATATATATATATATAT
>NW_013571862.1:0-5267 GCF_000499745.2 Eimeria mitis
AAAAGTTTGCTGGGAAAAAGAACTGGCCCGCGTTCACCATGAGCAAGCAAAAAAGCCTAAAGAGCTCTGCGTCAGGGTCCGAGAATCACTTTCCCTCGAACCTACTCGGTAGTCTCCCACAGAGCAAACCCTCTGACGTGACTACTGAGGGCGCTGCTTACCCGCCTGGGCCTCAATAGGGCGTAACGCGTGTGCAGCGCCAAACAGCCCGGTGTTAAGAGACATTAACCCTTCAGAACATTTCCCGGTGATTTGGTCTGGAGCGTGGCTGTCATCCCCATAGTCGCAGTAGTATCCAGCCGGGCCTACGGGCGCACGCCTTGATAATGAAGAGTACTTGCTAATGTAATATTCATAACAACGCTGTAAAAAAATTCGGGAAATGACCTTTCCCACGGTGCCTTCTGGGCACAATGCTTGCAAACTCCTGCGTAGCCTCACAAGGTAGGCACTCCGATACATCTGTCAAGCCGGTAACAGTGCTGTAGAAGCCAGGAAGACATTTCGGCCCTTTCTCTGNCACTCCGATACATCTGTCAAGCCGGTAACAGTGCTGTAGAAGCCAGGAAGACATTTCGGCCCTTTCTCTGAGTCCGTTCCGGCAGGGCATACGCGGCCTGAGGCATCGCAGAAAATGAATAGCCTGCCTGAACCTCCAGGATTTGCATATGGAAAATTAAAGTATTACGGGAGCAACGAAAACCCCTGTTCTGGTAACCTCAAACCACGTGCGCTGCTGTGAGTATTCACGCGTGTACAAATACCTACCTGCGGCGCATGGCTGGGACAGCATGTCCATGAGGCTACTGCCCTCTTTACAGTAATAGCCAGCTACGCACGGCACGCAATCGCCTGCAGACGTCATTCTGTCAGACGCCGCCGGGTATGGTGTGTGGGTTCCAGCTGGGCACGGGATGCCTTTTGTAGATCCTTCAGGACAATAGTGGCCTGAGGGACAGGCATCTAAGCCTACGCTTTGGAAGGATCGCTCCGCGCAAAGCCATCCGGCTGGACATGGTTTGCATGCTGACTTATCCTTTGCACCAACGCTGTGGTTCACCGTCCCTGCTGGGCACGGCACAGCTGTCGGGCTGGCAGATCCTTCAGGGCAATAGTGGCCAGGCCAGCATGCTACGACCAGCTGGTTTTTGGCTGTGCGAGACATGGGGCACGGCCACCCTGCCGGGCACTTGATGCAATCTGTTCCGGAGTCGTTGGCATACGTCCCTGGTGGGCAGGGCCATGGCCAGTGGTGCTTGCCTTCGCACTTGTGGCCCGCCCAACACTTGTACTCCTTTGCAGTCTCATACTCGCCATCGGACGTTGTGACGCCTCCTCGCCAAGAAATTTGGAAGTACCCGGGCTTAATCGCACGCCACTCAGTAGGGCCGCAGACACTGCATAACACGCATATTATCTCAGAAGGGAATGCATGCTCAGATAACGTTTACCCATAGCGTAGCAGATGGTAACAGTTGGTACTATAACCATTGCTGATAGGTTGTGGAAGCTGCCACCTTTGTTGGTACTTGGGACTGCAGTGTGACACGGCGTACTAGCCAAAGTGGCAAGGCGATTCAGTTTCCAGCTTAGATCCCCAGATCGGATGGGCGAGCCTCTTNTGCTGCAGTGTAGCGCTAAGCGTCTAGCCACAATGGGAATCAGCTTTGATGCCCTACACGGGTTGACGAATCGTCAAGCGTCCTCGTATAGCCGCAGGAGGTGAAGAACATTGAGAAGCCTCCACCTTGAGGAAAGAAAGGTGCGTTTGAAAATTTAGAATTCCACGTTTGGACCTTGTCGTTGTAGGTCGGACACCAGCCTTTCGGTGATGTGTGGTACGCAAAACAAGCGATGTGGTCCATGAACGCTAGCTTGCACATATCCGGGAAGGAGTCTGCCCTTGCTGATACAAGACTATCGGAGGTAGGAGAGCGTGTTTGCAGGCTTTTAGATTCGAGAACGGAATTCTCGTCGTCGTATCCAATGCCGCACCACCACTGCCCCGCTAGCTCGATTGGTCTCAGCCCGTCATCACACGGCCTTGGAGGAAGATGCTCTTTGCCTGGCTCTACGATTAAACCAGCAGGAGCCAAGGAGCACTTACGCTTGCCCCCCAAAGAGCTGGTCCCAGGAGGGCATGGCTCTGGCACTCCCTGGGGATCTGGACATTGAAAACCAGGTGGACACGGAATGCAGATTCCTGGGTACTCTTGTTTTGTATAGGTCCCAAAGGGGCAGCGTACTTCAGATAAACCTCTTGTTATACCTCCGCTCCAGCTGTTACACATCTTGCCAGCCGGACAGGGAGTACATGATAGCTCTTCTCCCTTGCGTTGCCATCCAAAGGGGCATCTTTCTGGTGCTTTGGCTGGATCAGTGCAGATTGCGTCCTCAGGACATGGATAGCAGAGTCCACTGCCGACAGGAGAGTATGTGCCTTGGCTGCAAGGTTCTTTCTTTCCAGCTTGGCAAGAGAAACCAGGAGGACATATGTTGCACTCTGGAGGACCTTCATTCCTGTCTGAAATGTACATGCCCATCGGGCAGTCTGCANTGAAAGGAATGACTTAACACCAAGTACATTCCACATCATTGGCTGACGGGGACCGTACTACGGAACATGGGGAAGGTAGGCCCTAAAGAGCATGGGCGACAAGGTGCAGCAAACTAAATTTATCCGCACTCCCACCCCACGCCATGCAATCCACAGTGAAGTATCGGCGGTCTGAGCAAGCGGATGGTCGTATGAATCGAAGAAACTATGGGTTGCTTACGGGGTCGAGGCTTGACAAGTGAGGCTTCCCTTCGGGCTGACTGCTCCGTCCGTGCACGGCTTCGCAGTGGCAAGTGAGCATTCAAATCCCTCCGGACAAGGCTCACAGGCGTTTCGCCGGAAGGTGAATACCTCACCTTCGTTGCATTGCTGCCGGACTGCAAAAAGGCAACATCATTTGCAGGCTGCATGCAAAAATTCACTGGCATCCTTTGCTCTCTTGGTCGGCGGCACAAAAAGGAAGGCAACACACAAGCAAACTCTCAGCCATTCCACTAGAAACACTTCCGTTGTTTACAAGGACGACGCGTACCGACGATTACGTCTACTGACGCTCTGGGGAGAAGCCGCAGTTGCTGCTGTGTCTGGCTTGCCATAGCACGGAACTCGCAAACCACGTGATGATGTAGGAGCCCTGCGCTAGCTGGACTTAGTTGANATGATATCCTTCGTGCCTTTGCGTGGCTGACTGTTCATCCGAGTAGCGCATACGAAATGACGTATTTACTGTGGCCAAGACGACGTTCCCCGCATCTGTATCCACGCACTGGCCTGTCATATCCACGCTCGGGGTAGACGGTCCGACGACTTCTAGCTCTAGTACAACCTTTGTTTGCGGCGGGATGAGTTCAACCACGTGCGTTACAGCCTTCCATTGTAGGAAGGCTTCTACATCTCTGTTAACCAAATGCATTGAAGCAACCGGCGGTGGTGTGCTAATTTGAGCTGCCGTAGACTTCGGAACTACCAGCCGGGCACGTCCTCTCAGAGGCCCCGAATGCAGCTGTACCCACTTTAGCTGTCCAATTTGTTGGGAGCTTAGTATCGCAGTATGACTCGACCTTGGGTTTCGCAGCATGTAGCGAAGTCCATTGGGGCCAAGCAGGGATCGAGAAGGCAACACAATAACCCTGACAGATCCATCAGGGTCGGCCATACCCCTCCAGCGCACCCCAGCCTTGCTGCTAAACGTACTGTCGGCGCTGAAGAGCTGGAAGGAGACGCTTTGCTCTGCTCCATGAACGTCCAGTTGATGCGTCGGTGCTGCTGCAAACTGCCAACAGGCAGGCAGAGGCCAAACGTAGGGAGAGATGCGGATGCTGGCATCACCCAGGAGAGTAAGCCCCTGCCCATGTTGCGCTTTTATTAGCACGTCAGCGAAAGGTCTGTCTAAGAGCTGCACACACATTTGTGCAGGCCTGCCTGGGAGGACAAGCGCAGCGCTGACGTCATCTGTTTCCTCCATAACCTCCNACACATTTGTGCAGGCCTGCCTGGGAGGACAAGCGCAGCGCTGACGTCATCTGTTTCCTCCATAACCTCCCTCGCCGACCGCCATTTTGCAACAGCAGATGCAGCTGCCGCAACGTCTTTGAACACGCCAACCGCGGACAACACGTCAAGGAAGATCCGAGGAGTCTCCAATAGTGAACGAAATTGCCCTTTGTCTATGGTGCAAGTCACGCATTCAACTTTAAGCTCCACCCAGGGTGCCTGGAGAGCAGAATTGGCTCTTGGTTCCTGAAGCCACACTGCTAAGCCACTCAGTATGCCATGCCCCTGTTCGTTTGTTGTGGCTTCTGTTTGGCCGGTGAGGGAAATCAAGTTCTCCGGCCACGCTTTAGCTATGGAGACACGAAGTGTATGGCCCGCAATCGCGTTGTGCTGAAGTTGCGAAATTTTCTTTTGAGAGTTGAGGCGCTTGAGGCGCTGCTCTCTGTGTAGCATGCCGTAGAGGTTAATGCTTTGAGTCCAACTACTCCACCCACCCCAAGCAGAATGCTTCGCTACTGTTAGTCGCTGCCGTAGCGAGCGCTCCCTTGACAGCACGCTTTCTGCAAGCGTCGAAGGAAAAGACTCCACAGCCACCTCCAGATCCCACGGTTGCCCCACTCTGACAATAGAAGGGACAGCTTGGACGAGCCTAAAGCGGGAACGCATCAACCATCCATTCTACCCATATTGAATGCACACATGGAGCTTTCACCAGCAGCGGTACCCATGCGTAAGCAGTTACAAGCCCATGCAAACGAACCACAAGCCACTACACAATTTGCGCTTAAGCCATACCTGAGCGAAGTACGGATATCTGGTTTTTTTTGCTCCACAATGGCACTTTTCACCTCTCTATTTGGAGTTTGGACTATGGACACTTCTTTGAATAGGATTGGGGCGGAGATTGCTGGGCGAATAACCCTGTGTGCGCCTTCCGTGCTTGCAGTATGCTCAACGGCAGTGGCTTTCAGCTGGTGTCTTCCTGGAGGGCCCGTGAGGAGAAGACTGTCCCATAAACAGAGACCAAGGCGGCAATGCGTTTTGTAAACGCCTTGCGGTATTCCATCTTCGGCCGTATCTTTATCTAGTTCAAGTTGTAACTGGCCTGCGAAGCGTGTGTCTCTTCTACCGCTAGCCAGAAGTACTTCCACGGCTACTCTAATCGGAGAAAACAGGGGAACGAGTACCACTGCTGGCGGCTCTTCGCAGAACCTGC
>NW_013571862.1:5322-14036 GCF_000499745.2 Eimeria mitis
CTTGCCACTCCTGCACTCGCCCGATATATTTCAAGAGCCCCTTAATGAGTCACCTTGAAGAACATATTCCCCACCAGCCACCTTATTTTGAGCTCACCAAGCATATAGTGAAGTGCGCTACTACATATGGACGGCCTTAGCGGGTATAGCAAGACCTGTACACGCGACTCACCTGATGATCCGAGAAGCTGGAGGAGTGATTACTACGGGAGCGCTTTCTGCAGCTTGTGCACCTTCAGCAGTAGCAATGAGCTTGTACGTTCCTGCCTGAAGAAACTGGAGCTGGGAAAACGTAGCTACTCCGTTGACTAGGGGTGCAGTCGTTTGGCCTCCAATGACTGGCAGAGGATAGCTCCTGTCGCCATTTATATCAACCGCGACCAGTTGCACAATACCCTTGAAGTTGTGGAGCGCAAAAGACCNCTCCTGTCGCCATTTATATCAACCGCGACCAGTTGCACAATACCCTTGAAGTTGTGGAGCGCAAAAGACCCGTCAAGAGCCAAAGCCGATACTTGCAGCGCTCCCTGCGGTGCAGTTTCTATAACGGAAAGACCTTCTATTGTCTGTGGCTGGTCCCACGAGAGTGCTAATCGGGCAGATATATGGGACACCGTAATTCTGAAGTCAGACTTCTGTCTCAGGGGCATTCGCTCGGGGCAGCTTCGAACCTCCGACAACTCGGCGTTCGGCTCGTGAACTCCGCATGGGATTTGAGCAAACACAACTGCCCTGTAGTTCCCGGCATCAAGTAGCTTCAACGACCAGTTGGCCGTGTCTCCCTCCAACGGCTGCCATAATAATTCAGAAGATCCTGTGAACTTCCTCCCAGCATCGACGTCAAGGACTGGCACAAACTGGAGTCCCAACAGTACAGGAGGCTGTTGTGGGCCGTTTGAGAGGTTTTCATCGATGCGTGCGGTGACGTCGAAAGTTTCTCCAGGACTGACCACTAGGGCCCGAGATTGCACCTCCACTGTGGAGCTGGCAAGGACTGCACACACATTTTGATCCGATCACTAGAAGTATGTAAGAGAGCATTCAATTTACTTCTTTTACTGACTACGTTGCATCTTCGACCAAAGACAAGCTCTTCCGTGCTGCATGCACAGTATTTCAGTCTCAAGAAAAATAGCCTTGTGCTGGCCTGAGTGTGTATGTGTGCGTCTGTGTGTGTGTATGCGTATGCAGTGCGACAGTTACCGTCAGTCTCCTTAAGGCCAGCATGCAGTTTTGGAGTCGTCGCGTCTGGTTCGGCCTGTGAAGCTGCAAGCGCCCCCAAGACAACCTGGGACAGCGCCAACAGCACCGAGGCCCTCATCTCTACCCACTCTTCATGACAGGATTGGCGACTCTATTTGAGTTTACAACAACAAAGTAGACGAATCACTGGCACCAGCTAGGCTGGAAGAGCCAGGATGCTTCCACTAGCAGGGTAGGCGATTGCAAACGACTTTGCTGGGGGACCACTATGGCGAAAGGGGCTTNGATGCTTCCACTAGCAGGGTAGGCGATTGCAAACGACTTTGCTGGGGGACCACTATGGCGAAAGGGGCTTATAAAGAATGAAACTTCTAACAGAATGCTTGCATTAAGTTAGGGGAAAGTACGCAAAAAGAATTAAGGAGTAACAACGCCATTCCAATTGCGTATTTTCATTAAAACGCTTGAACCTGCGGGACGGCGGGAGACGCACCAGTGGAGCACACCGGAAGCGAGGTATCAAAACATATCATAATGCCAAGAAAAAAGGCAGAAAGAGAGCTGAGATAAAAATTAACGCGTAGCTCTAGCTTCCCTGGGAGATCATTTAGCCAATACGCCCCTATGGACCGGCCCCGCCATTGGTGGAGGCTGGCTGAGGAGCCGGCAGGGGTGCTCGTTCGAGAGGTTGATGCTTGAAGCCAAGGATATTGATGAGCCTCTAAACCTCCTCCACTTACAGGCTGATGATTCGTTGTAGTTGCATTTTCTCATAAAGGCTCGTTTTCTTCTTTACGCAGGGTCACTTTTCCCCGGATGTGGGGCGGTCAACCAGGGTGCTGACTTGGGAGTCAATGAAACGCGCACCTCATAAGACTGTGCTTTCCAAAAATAGTGCTGTCTGCATATACAACGCTCTGTTTGGCGTGCCCTTGCAATAAACCCTCCCTAGACACCGCAACTTCTGGTGCCAGGTCGCAGAGGGGATTGTCGACGAGCGTCAATGATATCAAAACGCAAGATTTCCACAAGCGCCGAAAACTAGTATGCATAGAAAACCAGTTTACATCATATCTACCTTCGAGACCAGGCAGCTATCATCGAATGGGCAATTAATGGAGGGCGCCCAGCAACCACATCGCAGTGTCACCTCGGGGCGCTTCACGGTAATAATGCCCTAACCAAGACGGATTATCCATGTAGAGGCTCTAAGATGGACTTTTTGTGTACTTTACCTACCGGGGGCACCCATGATTTTGTAAGACGCATTCAGTCACCACATTTTGCTTGAATTGAGGATGCCCAGTGCGCGACAAATCGGGGCACTACCAATCGCATTTCTCCTCTTCAGACCAGCCCGGGGCACCAATTCCACCGGACTTTTTAACGGCCAGCCCCTTCGGATTGAGCAGCANTCTTCAGACCAGCCCGGGGCACCAATTCCACCGGACTTTTTAACGGCCAGCCCCTTCGGATTGAGCAGCATAGAAAACCCGTCTAAACTTCATGCGTCGGGACCTAAGCGTTAGACGAAGCTAAGCTCCGCAGATTCGAGGTGGTGGATAACAACCATAAATCACCGGCTCAGTGAGGCCCGGTTTCAACTCCTGGAGCAGGGTGGAAGACCGCTGCCGGCTGGCACAAAGCGCAAATTCTGAACCCGAGCTGGTGTTCCGTCTGTCAACTTGCCTTTCTTGCCTGTTGCCGGATAAACTAGTCTTATGTTTGTGTTGCATACTAACTATTTTCAAATTCACTGCTGAGGCAGATATTTTGAAGGCAGAACCGCGCCTTCCGCAATTTGGGAAGTTGATACAGGCGGCGTAGTTCCTCAGCATACCATCTGCCTCAGCCATTTCTGTCTTAGGACTGCCTCCAACAGAACACACATAACACTGAGAAACCCTACGGCTAGTGACTGCTCCTCGGTGGTGCATGCAAAGCCGCAACGTCGTACACGCAGATGCACGCCTCGCTACTGTTGTTTTCCAGAGGCTTTGAGTAGTTCAGAAGGCAAGAGTTTGACAGTAAGGAATCATATAACTGCAGTTGTTGTGCAATGAGATTTGGGGCCTTCTGCAAACCCCGATGTTTCACTTAGATGCTATCCACAAATGTTTGCTTTTCGGAAAAGTCATTCGTGTACTGTTTTTCATTAGCAGTGATTTTTCCGTTTTCAATGGGCGCAAGCTTAGGTGACCTGTTGTTGCATGGCGCAATTCCACGAATCCCCTCACCATCAGCCAACCCAAGCGAAATGTTCTAAAGGCAACACAACACTGAAATTAGGACTAGGGAGGCAATTTGATAGCCAGCAAGGGTGTTGTGTTCCGATTTCATGTGTTGCGCTCCTATGTGTCAAAAATGCTGCGACTGTTAGCAAAACAGTTCTAGGTGCCGCGGTAATAGCGCCCAAGATAGTAATGAATTCGGCTGTTGAATACGATGGCATCCAAGTGTGCCATTTGTTTTGGAATACAGCGTGATTTTAAAACTCCTCCCAAGGCTTAGTTCGGTAGGTCAGCTTCCCAAGAAGCTTTTTCCCACAAATCGCCAAACAAACAACTGACTTCTGGCCAATGATAGCTGGCGATATATGCACATTAATTATGATTGTTTGTAATTTGGGTTTGACGCCTGGCAGTTCCTACCTCTTGTATGTGTAGACACTCCAGCACCTTGCTACTATCCTGCACTATTTTTACGTTTACCTCAGAAATTGCCCATCTGTTGCCTGTTGTTGTAGGATGCAAACAGGATTTTAGGCGTGCACACTGACTGGAAGCTGTTACATCAAGCGCTGGTACTCAGCTCTAATGCAGAGATAGGAAGGCTGGCCGCCAATAAGCTGAGGGGCAGAAAAACCACGTATAGGCATGTTGTACTCTCTGGAATATAGGAGATGCAATCGCACACATCTCTGCTGGCGACATGGCGTGTTCCCGACTCAGTGGATGCAATCACTGTCTTATTCGTGTGAAGGCCGTCAGGCAGTCCTCTACCTGGAGGCGCTGAGACGTTTCATATGGTATAGCACCGTTGAATGATCACAGTCTATGACCACGAGGCTTAGCTGGGATTACAGCAACGGAGAGCTTTCTCACGTTCCATACTTTACTGGCAGTATTCGAAACAGGAAAAGCTTCCTTTGCGCATTTTTCTTCGCCTGTTCCCTCATGGGCGGGGTTGGCGTGGCTGCGCCTTCTGCACAGCAGTGGGCTTACTGCCGCCGGGCTCTTTCTTCTTCTCATTTGCATCAACTCCAGAAGTTGGCGGGTGCCTTTTTGCAGTCACATCTGTTCTATGGGTGCTCGACACAGCTCCGTCTTGAGCTGAAATTGAATCAGCTTCCCCGCGGTTGTCTGCTCATATGCAACAGTAGAAAGCGAACGCAGTGCACAGACATTTTTGCTGTCATCCTCTGTTTTAACGTTCAGTATGATGCTGGCAAGGTAGATGCATTCAAAACGCCAAGGCGGGGATATTTATATCAATACTTCCAAAATAACGGAAACCTGTGCGTAAATTGTGTCTCATCTCCGTTTCGCTGAAATATGCCGTGAAACCGGCATGGCGCTGCTTACCTTGCATTCCATTTGGCTGGACAGCAACGTTCGGTGCTCTTATCGGCCGTTGTTCAGGTTGTTCAGGCAGTTCTTTCAGATGCCATGGTCTGCCCGCCTTAATCCAAGGCGCATTCATAACGTCGCTGAGGTTAAGCCTTTTTCGTGGATCTGGGTGAAGCATTCCCAGGATTAGTCGCTTCAGTTCCGCTGTCGGGGTGCCGTCGAATGTCAGATTTTGCTGAGAAGCACCGCAGTGGTTTTTCAAATACAAGGTAGGTGACACGAAATTATGCTGACGGATTTGCGCTGCTTCGTGTCTCGATGGTTTGTGTGCCTGAGTTGAAGTTTACTTTATACAGCCGATCAACGACTGCTTTGTCGGCCCGAGCAAATGGTAGCTTTCCTTGGGTCAGAGCGTAAAGAATTACGCCTGCAGAATGAGAGCAAAAGCGTTGCAGCATTACGCGTCTCTTCCATCGGTCCACCGTCGCCTGGACGATTCAACAAGCAGTATGGGAGTGTAACAAACCGAGAGATTCACTCTTTCAGCTGGAGTGCAGAACTAACCAAGGGCCCAAACGTCCAGCTGGAATGGGCTTGAAAACTGTGAGGTTTGACTCCAAACTTCAGGTGCCAAATACGCCAGCGTCCCCGCTTCCGTTTTCATACCCGTGTTGCCGACTACAAAGTGCGATAGTCCGAAGTCCGCAATTTTGCAGCGGCAGCAATCATCTAGTAGAATGTTTTCCAACTTCAAATCTCTGTGGTGCCAACGGAATGAGGACAAGGATAGCAGCTCGTTCCACCCGTACCTCTAGCACGCTTTTTCCCCCGGTCCTTCATCAACCAATACGGTACTGGATCAGGCAGCTTCGAAACATCTATTTCACCCATATACTCTCAATAGGCCCTAACAAACCTCGAATAATATTTTTTCCTTGCACTGAGTAGTAGGTGTTAGTTCAGTGCCCGGCTCGCCTGTGGACGATGTTCTTGGAGTGGCAGTAATGCACGCCCTTGAGCACTTGTTCGAAAAACGATCTTGCTCCTGCATCATTGGACGAAACCACTAGCAGAATAGCAGCTACGCCAGTGAATGCTTCGCTCTGAGTTTTTGGGTGGAAGGGGCTGTGACTCTTAAACTGCTAGCCTTTGTACGAAGGAACTGCTATTTCAAAGTGCTTCGCACGGTCTTCGGAGAGGCGGCCCTCGGAGTGTAGGAGACCGCGCAAGTCGCCTTGGCTTGCAAACTCCATAACAAAACACACGAATTTAGGATGCGCCACGACGTCCAACATCTTGATTACATGCTTGTGTGACAGGTCTCGCAGTGCCTGCCCGACAACCGACCCACGCTGAGACCACGACTGAGAGGAGTCCACTTTTGAAAAAATGAGAAAACTCAGATGCTAGTTCACCGGACCTTCTGCTCGTACGGACGCATTATTTGGTTCATGGGCAGTGCATAATCTGTGGCAACTTCAAAAAGAGAATTCGTAGGCCGGTTAGACCGGATATGCAGAGAAGAGAGCACAGAATCTGCCTCGCCTGGATTTCAACGAAGACTCTGTCCGCATCATCAATTTCCTTAAAGGACTGTTTGTTGATGAACTTCACTGCAACTAGCTCTCCTGTACAGCAGCAGGTCGTCCCACATAGAGTGAATCTGTCGGTGAGCTAGCGATTATCGTGGGGTGCTGGTTCTGGATCAACAACTCAGGGCATTGCAATGTTTTATCGCCCAATGTAATTTGAAGTGCCGACATCTCGCTTTCCTTCTACGTAGTCAACAAATTCTGTGTCACTGTCCAAACCGCTTCAAATGGAAAAGCTCGCTGTTCACCGGTTTCTGGATGAATGCCTTTGTAAACCTTGCCAAATCCACCGCTACCTATAACGTCCTTTAGAATATATCCCCCGACAGCTGAGACTCAGAAAACCCATCCAAGTGGCGTCTGCAAGCTGGCATAAGAGATATAGTTGCGTGCCAGTGGCAGCATATGCATGGAAACGCTGCTGCGCAGGGAGGGTAACGTTTCGAAGACACCGTGCATTTGAGCGCTTCCTTTTCCGTTAATTGGCTCCCCTTGCAGAACTCGTACATTGTGTCCCTGCCTTCGCTTACCTCCGCCAGTGCTGCCGTAATTCCCAACGATGAACCCTGGACCTGCTGAAATGTACACGAGGTCATCATCCAGGATTTGATCCATATCAAATATCTCCTCTCCATTGTCGGAAAACGCTCGCTTTGCAGGCTCCGCTGCATTCGCATGAGCCTGCTACTTGCGCTTCTCTGAAATTTTCTGGGTGAAATGGCACTCTGGCAAGCAACTGAATGCAACGCCGTTCACTTAGCAAGTGACAAAAAAATATCAGCATTGCAAGGTCTGTTCCGAACCTACCTAACTCGTGTAATGCGGAGCTTCGCTCCAGAAATGTCGTAAACGTCGTTTGGGGTGGCAGTTTGAGCTGCTTTGGCTCGGAGAATTCACCGTTCAGGGCTACGAGGATGCGTTTCCATCCGTACGTGCTCGAGCTAATTTTCTCCACCTCTAGTTCTGGGAAGCCGAGCATCCTTCTAGCCACGCTAGGCAAGTCACCGTTTCCGGTGACAAATTCCGAGGTGTTTGGAGTATGGCTAAGTATAATGAGGGGAGTATGACTGGACGTAATCAAATGAAACGTACTCTGTCCTGCTGAAGAGCAGGCCATTCGGGATACTTAGAACCACTGCATTCCAAGCTCCCACTGTCTCCAGAGAAGGCAGCACACAGCCCTGAGAAAGCCTGAGTTGCTCGGAAAACCTTATCTTTCTGCTTTTCTCTCGCAGTCAGTGGGGGAGCTAGCCGTTCCTGATCACGCAAGGCCCATCTCCCAAGGCGCGGCCAAAGTTCCCCCTCGAAAACCACACCGCGGAGCGAGATTGATTTTCACCCTGGTATGCAAAATTTAAAAGAAAAACATTGCCTTTGGGTGGGCTTTCTGGTCTCCTTTACTGCGACTGCGGGCGAAAGTGACCCTATTCGTCGGGCCCGAGCGAGCATGCGGCGTGCAGACTGAAGGCGATGCCCAGTGAACCGAGTTGTTTCCACGGTTTCTACACTAGGATCGTACACTAAGGATATCCCAGGCTTGTGTATATGAAAGGGAGAGGAACAGTGCTACTTTCTCCTCGCCCCCTCACGGGTGAAGCACTAGGAGTATGCGCTCTCCCGGCAGTTCACCACTGAAACAGCAGGGATCTCTACTTGAACGTAGGCATCATTTAAAGAGCGTAAATGACTTCTAAATGCAGTAGAATGTGGTTCCGGGACAGGATGAGCGGGCGCGTAGCAAAATGCAACAACCGGCTCCCTTGGCAACACTCCACACGGGATTCTGATTTTGTGCATTTTTTCACGTCTGTCTGGGCAGCCGTCACGCACACAGGCGTTTTTAGTTCTGGAAAGTGGCAGTTCCATCAGTGTAAAAGGAGGTTGGTTCCAGATGATGATGCGCGGCAGAACAGGACGGCCCTGTCCCCGCAGTGACAAAGTACGAATCTAGGCCAATTACGAATCAACTTTTACTGGAGTCTCTATCATTTGCGAACACTGTAAGCGTAACCGGGTTTTACCTACGCATGGGGCTTGTTACTTTCGCAAACAGCAGGGTTTGTACTCCCAGTTCTGGGTAAGCCCTATATATCGGTAAGTCCTGTATATCGCAGAGCTCTTGCCATACGCATAAATCTCAAGAGAAAGTTGCGGCCTGTTTGCTGTGCAGAAGACAGCTGAAGCTCCCGTTTTCCCCTGCAACAATTGCTTGTCTATGCAATGCGCTCTGGTTTTGCTTCTAGTGAGAGACGGCTCGGTATGCATTGCTCCCTCTAGGACATCCTAAGAGGGCCAACCTTTCATCGGCCGTCGGAAACCCACAGAATGTTATGCGGCTTAAAATGTGAAC
>NW_013571862.1:14145-20524 GCF_000499745.2 Eimeria mitis
CGTGGTTCCAACCGAACAGGACAAGGAAATCCTCTCAAATACAAAGGCACTACGGACGTGATGAAATACCCAATGCTCTTTCGCTGGATTAGGTACTTCAGGGGGATCATGCAAGAAGCTCTGGAATTCCAGTGGAGGCAGGAGAATCACTACACACAGAACACTGCAATCAGAAGGCTAGATGGCTTGCTTCGTTGTGCAAGCGGCGCAGGTGGTAATCACGAAGGCTACACGATGGATAGTTTCAAAACGAGGTGAGTGGAAGCCTCTGCAGGAGTAAAAGGAGAATCATTTCAAAGAAGGTGTTCGTGTCACTAGATACAACGAACCATATGGATCACCTTGGGAGGTCCGAACCTTAACACCTAACAGGCCTAGAGCTGTGGTGTTCCTTCTTCTCCACAACTGCTCGTTTGCACCTACTTTTCAACTTCGAAGGACTAAACTCCCCACAGTTTCAAGAAGTATTTTAGAGTTACGAAAACGTGCATGGTGAGAATCGTAGCATAAGGCACTCATGTGGGCACTCCGTTTGCTAGAGACAGTGGAGAGTTAGAGGGCTACTGCAATGCCAGGCTTGCTTATCTTGGCGCGTGTCATAACTTGCCACATTGTAGGGCAATCTTGTGTCGCTTTTATGAATAGATGTAAACGCAGAGGGGTCAGTCCGTGCCATGACGTCGAGTCAACACGCTTGATGCTAACTCTTCATATGTTTCTGAGAAGGCGAATAGCGTAAGCTCCTGCTTACATGCAGCTCAGATATAGTTAGGTAAAGCGCCTTCAAAGGGGCGCATACCTCTATACATCAGGACGAATATTCTGTTTGCACTTTTTATCCCGCAGGTACTAGCTAATGAATTGTCAAAATTTTGTACGTGCAGTGCTGAAGGCAGTCTTGTTAAAAACCAAAGAATGCATCTTGCAGAGTTAGATTGATTCGGGCAGAATGCGACAGAGAGAGAAATACTGCGATTGTGTTTAGGAGACAATAGGAGGGCTCTAGCAACCCAAATATCTAGTCCAGTAGGTGGGAAACGTTAACCGTCATGATTCGCGAATGCCACTAGCATGTGCTTGAGACAGCGAGTGCTCCCTTAGGGCAATCAGCAGCGCGCAGGTGGTAACGCATCCCCTGAGAATACATCTGTTAGCTGCATGCAGAACGTCCCGCTCTCCTCGTCAGCAAGCCTGTCGAGTAGTTCTGTCAAGAACAGCGTCTGCCGCGTGAGGGCTTCTAAAGACGGGCTTTCCACGTATTTTATGCATTTCGGGTGGCACTCCCATCCGCAGCTTAGTTGCAAATGGTTAGCTGCGTTGTGCAACGCAATATGCTCCAGCGGCTGATCTCCTGCATTTAGCAGCATGGGAGAGGCACAGAACCAAGCTTTTTCAGGCCACTAAATGATGAGATTGAAGAGAACGGTTGACTGCATGCCCGCCTTGGCGCGTAATAAAAAGTGATGAAGCACTGGTATCAAAGTGTATTTCGGAGTTTCTGTCAACATGAGCGGTCTAGAGGCAGATATATAGGCGTACCAATTGTCATAATGGAATGCTTTTGCTGCGGGCGTTTGTTTATAAAGGCCGCGACCAGTCGGATAAGGGCGGTGTCCTTCCACTTCTCCAGTGGAAGTCCGCGAGGCTCACACATGTCCCGAGCCGATACAACCTGAACCTCTGCAATGGCGAGTAATCAGTCGCATTTCTAGACTCCCTAGTAACTAGTTAGGAACTTAACACGATTGCTGTTGGGTTAAGGCGCAGCAACTCACTTGCTGCCGGCACAGGCGGCAGATACAATGCAGACTCACTGAGCTCAGTAAGCGTTCGTTGTACAAGCGGGAGGATCCGAAGGGTCTTGAGAAGACCGATGGAGGTAGCATTGGAAAGGATTGTCACTTGACCGCGTTCTGTACATTTCTGCAAAAGCCGTCGGACGCTGCTCTCAAGTACAGCCAAACGGTTTTTAATCACAGGAGAGCACAGTGCAGCGCAAGGCCTTTTTGCTGTATAGAAGCTTTGGCCACAGCGTGAGTAGAGTTCACAAAGCCAGTCAGTTGGGCACAGCGTATTGTCCCAGTCAAATATGTACAGTCGAGCGAAGGTCTCCCCAGGCACACGCTGAGGGGCTACTTGAGACGGTTGCCGCAGTTCTGCAGATTCAGAGAGCGAGCCACTGCTGTCCATGCTTGTCAAGACACGGACTGGGCCAGCTTCTGCCTGCAGCCGGCGGCCCAAGGCGCGATGCGGAGGAGACTCAGCGATTTGTTGAAATGATGCCACTGCTGCCGGCACTCTCCCTGTGGAGCCGGGGTCCCTAGGTGGCGCTTTATCCAAAGAAAATGAACTAAGTGCAGTGCGATCCGACGGATCTACAGCTATTCGGCTTCCAGATTGTAGACTAGTAAACGTGCTCATCTCTGCCCGTTCCGTAGAAACTCGGGAAACCGTGAAGGCCCACAGCCCAAGGTGCGGCTCCGCTCAGCTAGGTTTAAAAAGTTCTTAAAGAAAAGACAACGAATAATCTTTCAAAAATGTCGTGCAGCTTTCCACGCTCGGTCGAGGGACTGCTCGAGACAATCGAGCGTGGTTAAGCCTTGCAGATATACGCCAGAACAATGAAATCCAGCAATCATGCGTGGCCATTAGCCTACTGACGAGAGAAGTTTTTTTAATTTGCAATATTTCAGAGCAGAAGAACCCCTGACGAGGCACCGCTGCTGAGGTGACCGCTCGCGCGGTGTTTGAGCTCCGTGGAGGGGGAGCTCGAACCGCATGTAAATTGGTAGTGTGCTCCCATATACGGTCTATATCGTCCTCCATGCTCAATTAAGTGCGTTTGAGCTGTTTCATGACATTTTCCTGACAAGTTTAGCTTGCTCCAGCACCGTTTCAGGGGCTGAGCCTCTGAACTTCACAAGCAGGTCGTGTTTGGGTAGCACGGCATAACATCGCCTTATTTCGACACTCTGCCTGTCAAATAAAACCATTCTTAGTTTAGAAGACCGCTGGTGCTACTTCCAGCCACCGACTGCCACATTAAGTGGAGTACGAGTCGAACAACTTCAAGGTTCGCAGAGCAGCTAGGCAGGGGGACTTAGCCGGAGAAGTCCAGAAGAGAAGGATGAGAACACAATTATTTGAATAAGCACTGCTGGACAGCTAAGTTTTTGAGGCCGCATCTGGTTTGTCCCATCAGCAATGGAGCAGGGGTGGAGCGGATCTACCCTTAGCGGACCGAAGATCAACGGCTGGCTGGAAGGTGAAGGGCGCTGCGTGCTTCCGAATGGCGTTATATATGAGGGCCAATTTAAGGGGGGTAACTTCCACGGGAAGGGTAAGTACACTGCGCAGGTGATTCGAACCTCGAGCGCGAAACGGGCACAGCTGACATTATCTTAACTTCAAAATGCAATCTGGGACGTAAACGGGTCCCGATAATGGAAGGTGAAACATATCGCATTTCGGCATATACATATTCTGAAGAGTTGTTGCGTTGGACGGCAGATGGGGCCCGGGCGCAGCAGCTTACTTCCACAAAACAGCCCTTGAGTCATAAAAATACTTCCTAGGAAAAGAGCACCTTAGCTAGATATGCATCGAACGTTTATGACTATAATGGTGGTGAGCAGATAGCTAGGAGTCCCGAGTTCAACCCCAACTTGTGCACTGGCATATTCGGCGTCGCAAACCCTGTGGTAGAGTTTCACAGAGCATCTTTTACGCGACCGCTGCGCCAACTTGATTTTCAACTTTGTTATTGGTAGGAGTTCTTATTTATCCCGATGGCGGTCGATATACTGCTGAGTGGGAAGAAGGTCTCGCAGTGAGTGGTAATTATTCCTTTAAGGATGGGCTTCCCTACCAGCTGGAAAACTGGAGTTACCTTGCTCCGAGTGATCGACGCTTCGTAAACGAAGTTCAAGAAGGATTTGATCCTCAGCGGTCAGTTCAACAAAGAATGGCGAGAATGCCGGAAGGGACTTACGATACAGGTAATTTCCCTCCTAGCAGCTATCTGGAAAGCTTTGCTCTCAGCAGTACAACATACTACCTTCTCTGTGGCTGTAGCTAGCTTTCAGGATAAATACAGTACCTGCTCTGCGCACTTATAAACCACAGGAGTTGGATACTTTAATGAGGAGACGGGTGAGATAAGGTCTTACGACGATGGATCTTTGGTGGCAGTGCCGAATGCTCTTTTTGCAAATTGGATCGTCAAGCAGTGTAAACGGGGGGCTGAAGGCCCCCGTACAAACTGTGGCTAGCGAGTCGTTAGCCAACAGGGAACTCTTTAATGTTGAACATTCCCTGTCACGCTTAAAACCCAACTTCGCTGAGCAGCAGTAGTGCCGATTTCAGTCCCCCTTTCGCATCCTCCCTCTTTTTCTGTAACAAGCAAAGTATACCTAGCTCAAGGGCAGCTGTTGCAGGCGGAAGTTCTTTATGAATGCACAGAAGCAGCCTTTCTCAAGAACACTTTTTCCATCAAGGTATCGTAAATGCGGTAACATATAAAATGTGCCCTGAGCCGCCAGATATGACAACAGCTGCAGTCATTTCAACTCATCGACAAGTTGTTCACCCGCTAAAAAGGTGAAATGTCAGGCGGATTCACCCTTTTTCGCAGCATTAAATGGGGTGTTTCTCCATGCGAACAGTCGGTAACGTCAACTGAAGAGTTGTTGAAGCAACGTGTGACGCAAGTCCAGAATTGCCTTGCGCACACTGTGGGGAAAACACCGGGCAATTGGAAACTATGGCAACACTTGACAAGATGTTGTTGAGCGCAGCAATATATTTCGTGCACAGCACGGCATGAAGGAAACGTAAACAGCTACTGCGCCAGTGGGAGTGCCAGCACAATCTCTAATTCCCCTTGGTCAGTGCGAGCAAGCAGCAAATGCAGAGAGATGCTTCTCGCGATGGATTGTTGACTCAACTTTAAATGCCTCTTCGTCAGTGTAGAGCTTAAAGCCTATTGCGACCCTCTACTTAGTGTATAGCCAACGCCAGATAAAACTGCGAACCAGCGGCATTACACTGGCTGTCNGTCCCCGTAACGGAGGAACTCGCTACACTGTGGAGACGGTCCGCGGTCGTAGTTGGGTCTGTTTAAACAATCTTTATTTGCATATTTGAAATAGTAGAATTCTTTCGTCTGTGAGGTACTGTTGGGTAGGCTTAGAGTCCATAGTCCTTGACGTGGAGTGCAAATATATTCTGCAGTGGCGAGCGTGCACGAGAATGGAGCGGAGCCAAGCGTGTGTGGTCTAAAACGGGGTTATCTGGGGGACCAAGTGTATAAAGAGGAGTTGTTAAAGGGCAGTGTGATATTCTAGATGGAGAATAGTATAGCAATTCTATAGCAGTGAGGACCGTGTTGGCCGCCAGCGGGAGCAGTGTGCAGCACCAGCGATGGCAGCGTTGTTCGGCGAGCAGCGAAGAACACTTCAGGAAAGTATGATGTGCAAAAATTGTCATTTTTGTAACTAGGTGTTTTTCATTGATTTGAAGCTGGGGGAGGGTCGGAGTCCCGTTTTATGTGACCTGGACAGGCAGAGCGCTGCTGCGGCGGCGCAAAGTGGCTTCTGTACCATTCTGTTGGTTGGGGTACAGAGCCACATGCGGCGTCCTAATTCATATAAATATCATAAGGAGCACTTGGATTTGAACTTGTTTCTGTTGGTACCTCATGTGCGGCGGGACCAACCTCGGGACGTACACAGATACTATACGCCAGAGACACGGCGGAGAGGGAGAACAAGACCCTACTAAAATAGATACCCTGTTAAGTGCCGCCTCTCTACAGGGGATTCTCAACCTGTGTGAAAAATTCCGACCGAACTGATCGTTGGAGTGGCCCATCCTCCAAGCAGTCGATACTTTTGGATACCTCTCTGTAGTTGTTCNCCGAACTGATCGTTGGAGTGGCCCATCCTCCAAGCAGTCGATACTTTTGGATACCTCTCTGTAGTTGTTCTTAGGAAAGGCATTTGTAATGCATCATTCAAGCGCATAGGCAGATCCATCTCTCAGGTGCGGTTTTGCCTGTTGGTTAGACGCATGGGCTGCCCAACTTCGAGTTTGCAGCAGTCGCTTTTAGAAGTTGAGTGGTTCATCTGAACAGCTGTGAGCCATACGCAGTGGGATGTTAGTGTTACAGTTGACCTTTAGAGAGCTCACGCACTTTTCAATACTCTTGGGGGGCTCCGGTTGGTGAATTTTTGCCCTCTTCTTTTTCTAGGACCTATCAACTCGACAAGTCTCTACGCATTCTACACAAGGCTGACAGCATCATTGTTGAACATCTCGATTCCCTGCAGAAAAACGAGGCGTTCACCACAAGAAATGGGGCAGCCAACGACGGAACTAA
>NW_013571862.1:20711-21692 GCF_000499745.2 Eimeria mitis
ATCGTCTACATTAGTTGATTGAGCGCCATTGACTTCGTGAACAATCGATGCCAGATGCAGTGTGCAACGACGAATCAAGGCCTTTTTCTTGTGTTTCTTTTGTAACAGAGTCAGGGTTGTACCAACGGCCAGACCTGAATACAAAACTTTACTTACATCGTCGAGGGTTTAAAAAAATCGAAAACCTTGATGAGTATACAGAAGTACAAGCACTATGGCTAGGTGGGAATGGCATTCGAAGGCTAGAAAATCTTCACCCTCTCTCAAAACTCAAGTGCCTGTGAGGCGTCTCCGTTTAGCTCCATATGGGCGTATTCGTTTTGAAATCTCATGCAGACTTGTACGCATAGTAACTGAGTGTGGCGCATAGAACATCCAAATTTAATTTAGTTTAAATTAAACCAGCCTACACATTGCTGGTCCACCTTAGGTTTCTGGCGCAANATCCAAATTTAATTTAGTTTAAATTAAACCAGCCTACACATTGCTGGTCCACCTTAGGTTTCTGGCGCAAAATGGATTGACTCGCATCGAAAATCTCCAGAGCTGCCCCGACTTAGTTATTTTGGACCTATCAGAGAACAGCATCTCCCGCATAGAGGGCCTTGAAAAACTTGAAAAGCTTTCTACCTTCAAGATTGCTCGTAACAAACTCGCCGCTCTCTCGGTGGGCAAAACGCAGAGTGCTTTCGGCGCAGTCGTGCACTGGCAGGCGATATAGCATTGCTGTTGCGTGATTTCTGCTGAATCCCCGCAGGACATTTTGGCCCTCAGAGAGTGCCCAAGCTTAACAAACGTTGACATATCTTACAATGCTCTAAGCTTCCATGACGAAACTGGGGTACCTGGCGCCTCACAGCCACATGAAAACAGCTGCACAGTGTCGACCCCTGCTTCTTCAACAATTTGGAAGGAAGACCAAAGCACGCGTGGAACGGGACAACAACAGGACGGAACCATTGCAAATCAGCCTATCCAAAG
>NW_013571863.1:0-909 GCF_000499745.2 Eimeria mitis
CTGCTGCAGCACCGTACCGCACAAACAAAATGAATAAGACGTGGAAGGCTGAGGGCTGAGCGCAGCAGCAAACGGCAGCCGCACGCTGCGGTCAGCAGACACCCACTCCAGCACATCCTCTACATTGGACCTCGCGACGGTGCTGCTGCTGCTGCTGCTGCTGTTGCTGCTGCTGTTGCTGCCCTCCTTTGCTGCTGCTGTCCGGCGGGCTCGGAGCTGCTGCGGCTGCAGACTAGCGGCAGCAGTTTCGGCTGTCTCAGCATCCTTTGACATACTAAGGAAGAGCGGCAGCAGCTTTTCTGTGCTGCTGCTGCTGCTGTTGCTGCTGCTGCTGGGTCCGCAGCAGCTCGGGACGCCGCAGGTGTTTGGGTGGTGGATGATGCCGACATCTGCAGCAACAGCAGCAGCTGTGAGGGCGTGGTCCCCCGTCAGCATGACCACTTGGTGTCCACTGGACCGCAGCAGCTGCAGCTGCTGCGGCACCCCCGGCTTGATAGCAGCAGCAAAAGGAAGAAACCCACAAAACACCAAATCCCTCTCAAGCGACTCGCGAGGGGAAGACTGAGGGTTTGTAGAACACAGACGAGCAGCCACGGCCAAGACACGCAGCCCCTGCAGCAGCAACAGCAGCAACAGCAACAGCAGCAACAGCAACAGCAGCAGACAGCTGCAAACGATGCCTCCAGCTAACAGCACACAATCACTACTAGCAGGTGCAGCTACAGTCGGTCGCCTAGTGCAGCAGCAGCCACATGAGCGGCAGCACAGGCAGCAGCAGCATGAGTTGCAGCACTAGCAGCAGCAGCAACAGCAGCAGCAGCAACAGCAGCAGCAGCAGTACGACGGACTCTGCCAGTGAGCGCATCTGCCATAGAGTCATAGAAGGGGGGGACGTTGCTGAGGAACTGC
>NW_013571863.1:1009-1493 GCF_000499745.2 Eimeria mitis
GCAGACAGCTGCAAACGATGCCTCCACCTCTCCTGAAGCTAAAACCAGACCATCATCACTACTAGCAGGTGCAGCTACAGTCGGTCGCCTAGTGCAGCAGCAGCCACATGAGCAGCAGCACAGGCAGCAGCAGCATGAGTTGCAGCACTAGCAGCAGCAGCAACAGCAGCAGCAGCAGCAGCAACAGCAGCAGCACGACGGACTCTGCCAGTGAGCGCATCTGCCATAGAGTCATAGAAGGGGGGGACACTGCTGAGGAACTGCTTTATGCGTTCTGGGGCCCCTTTGACAGCAACAATAAACCCTTTCGGTTTCCGCTGCAGCAGCTGACGCAGCTCCTGCTGCTGCTGCTGCTGCTGCTGCTGGGGTCCGCACAAGGCGTCCGTTGATACGGTGTACTCTGCCACTGATGTTGTCCGCTGCAGACTTGAGGTAAAGGGAAAACAAAGCAGCAGAGACAGCTGCGCAGCAGCTTCTCCCCCCT
>NW_013571863.1:1593-1844 GCF_000499745.2 Eimeria mitis
TTGCTGCTGCTGCTGCTGCTGCTGCTGCTGCTGCTGCTGGGATCCGCACAAGGCGTCCGTTGATACGGTGTACTCTGCCACTGATGTCGTCCGCTGCAGACTTGAGGTAAAGGGAAAACAAAGCAGCAGAGACAGCTGCGCAGCAGCTTCTCCCCCCTCACCTGCAGCAGCAGCAGCAGCAGCAGCAGCACGACCACAATCTGAGACAGCCACATCAGATAGACTGAGGATTCAACAGCACCTCCTTACAG
>NW_013571863.1:2106-2380 GCF_000499745.2 Eimeria mitis
TAGCAGCAGCAGCAGCAGCAGCAGCAGCAGCACGACCACAATCAGAGACAGCCACATCAGCTAGACTGAGGATTCAACGGCACCTCCTTACAGCAGCAGCAGCAGCAGCAGTGCCAGTTGCTGTTGCAGTAACGGCTGCATAGCTCGGCAGCAGCAGCAGCAGTAGCAGCAGCGGCAGCAGCAGCAACTACAACACCGGCAGCGGCAGCGGCAGCGGCAGCAGCGCCAATCTTCACAGCAGCAGCCCAAGCGCCGGCAATCTCAGCAGCAGCAG
>NW_013571863.1:2480-3459 GCF_000499745.2 Eimeria mitis
CAGCAGCAGCAGCAGCAGCGCCAGCTGCTGTTGCAGTAACGGCTGCATAGCTCGGCAGCAGCAGCAGCAGTAGCAGCAGCGGCAGCAGCAGCAACTGCAACATCAGCAGCGGCAGCGGCAGCAGCGCCAATCTTCACAGCAGCAGCCCAAGCGCCGGCAATCTCAGCAGCAGCAGCGACAACCTCAGCAGCAGCAACAACAGCAGAGGCAACCTCAGCAGCAGCAGCAGCAGCAGCAGCAGCAGCAGCAGGACGTACTGCGCAGAACAGCAGATCGCTGCGCAGGGAGTTTCCAGCCGAAGGCTCTGAAGGCCTCCAGCTCGAGGGGGTCGCCCACAGGCACCCCGCTGCTGTCTGGCCGCAGGCAGTGACAAGAGCCCACAGCCAGAGCCGTCAGCAGCGGCAACTCCTGCAGCAGCAGCAGCAGCAGCAGCAGCAGCAGCAGTAGCAGTAGTAGCAGCAGCAGGAGGGAGGGGGAACAGGGTCGGCAACGGGAAGCAGCAGCAGCAACAGCAACAACAGCAGCAACAAACCACCGGATGCTCCACAGAGGCAGACTGAACTGAAGACGCCACGAAACCCTAAACCCTAAACCCTAAACCCCAAACCCTAAACCCTAAGCTTCGAAGCTTCAATAGGCCAAAGCCACAGCTGCTGCTGCTGCTGCCATTTGCTGCTGCTGTAGGTGAAGCATACCTGGTGGTGCAGCAGCGAGGGCCTACAGCTGGAATCCGGATCTGGCGGTTGGTTCTGGGCGTGCTGCTGCTGCTGCTGCTGCTGCTGCTGTTGCTGCTGCTGCTGCTGCTGTATCTTGTCGAGGTCTTCAGGTTTGCTGCCGAGCCCGAAGACCCCCAGGAGGTTGTACTTGTGGTAGGTGAGGGTCCCTGTCTTATCAAACGCAGCGACACGCACTCCGCCTGCTGCAGCAAGCCTGAAACAGCAGCAAAAAAAGCAGCAGCAGCAGCAGCAGCAGCAGCAGC
>NW_013571863.1:4839-5768 GCF_000499745.2 Eimeria mitis
AGAGCAGCAGCAGCAGCGTACTTGAGGGTGTCTGTACAGCAGATGCCTGTCTTGGCTAGATGGAGAACGCCGACAGTGAGTGTAAGAGAGAGCAGCATAGGGAACTCGGGGGGCACAACAGAAGTGATGATATGTGAGAGAGAGAGCAGCAGCCGCCACGTTGAGGGTTTGCGTCTCGGTTGCTGCTGCTGCAGCTGCTGCAGCCGCTGCAGCTCCTGCTGCAGCTGCTCAGCAGATGGCTGCAGGAACTGCAGCAGCGGAGGCAGAGGGTTGTAATAGTAAGAAAAAGGAGACACAGGAGATGTACAAGTCACAAAGCAGCAGCAGCAAAGCGCCAGCAGCAGCAACACAAACAAAAACAACCACCCCTCCCGGCTCGTTGCGTGAGGCGCCTTCGTTGTCTCCATCAGTGTACGCAGCAGCTGACCCTGAAGCAGCAGCAGCAGCAGCAGCAGCAACAGCAGCAGGAACGGCAATACAAGCATAGCAGCAGCAGCAACAGCAGCAGCAACGGCAATACAAGCATAGCAGCAGCAGCAAGCAGATAACCCCTCCTTGAGGTGTATGCCTATGCTCCACCAACAACCTAAAACCAACCTAAACCCTAAACCCTAAACCCTAAACCCTAACTGCCCACATCGGAAGTTTACTGCCTGAAGGCCACATCCTACGCGCTAAACCTTGGCCCTAAACCCTAAACCCCAAACCCTAAACCCTAAACCCTAAACCCTAAACCCTACCTCCGTGGTGGAGAAGCCTGTGCGCACTGCGAGGGCGACGGGGGCGGCGTTCGGCAGCTTGCAGCAGCCCAGGCCGACAGCCCCTTCATTTTCTGCTGCCAGCAGCGATGTCCCTGGATACACACAAACAAAACAGCTAGCCACAGCTAGCTAGACACCGCTAGCCAGCCCCCTCTGGCTAGCTACAGC
>NW_013571863.1:5868-6685 GCF_000499745.2 Eimeria mitis
GGCCCCCTCATTTTCTGCTGCCAGCAGCGATGTCCCTAGAGACACACAAACAAAACAGCTAGCCACAGCTAGCTAGACACCGCTAGCCAGCCCCCTCTGGCTAGCTACAGCTAGCCACAGTCAATATGGCCGCAGCTAGCTGCAGCTAGCTGCAGCTAGCTGCTTGCTCCCAAGCACACCTAGCCACAATGAGCGCAGCGACCATTGCCTCAACACAACTTTTAGCAACTACAGCACAGCTAGCTACAGCTAGCTACAGCTAGCTACAACGAAGCGGACAGCTAGCTGCAGTGAAGCGGATAGTTNACAGCTAGCTACAGCTAGCTACAGCTAGCTACAACGAAGCGGACAGCTAGCTGCAGTGAAGCGGATAGTTAGCTGCAGGCAGACAGCGATGCTGAGGGCTCGGCCCCCTGTCCAAGTGTGGAAGAGGGAGAGGAAACGTTAGGGTTTCGTGTGAGGGTTTAGGGTTTAGGGTTTAGGGTTTGGGGTATCTACCTGCACAGAAGGCAAACTGCTTATGCTGCCCCTGCAGGTCGAGGCGCTCCTCAAGGGCCCCCGCCTCAGCAGCTGTCAGCGACAGCGCCGCCTTTGCCTGGGGAATGGCCTCTCCTGCAGCAGCAGCAGCGTATGAAGCAGCAGCAGCAGATGACCAAGCAGCAGCAGCAGCAGCAGCAGATGCGAGCAAACAGCAGCGAGCAGCTGCAGCAAGCAGGGGCTTGAAGCGCAGCACACGCAGCTGTGGGGGCCAGGGAGGGTTTAGGGTTTCACCTGTTAGTAAGGACTCATCAATCACTGCTGTGCCCTGCAGCAGCAG
>NW_013571864.1:0-3013 GCF_000499745.2 Eimeria mitis
CGCCTCCGACTTACCCAGCAGCGCACGGGCCCGCAATGACTCCAGCACGGCAATATTTGCCTCTTGGGCAGGGGGCGCAAGCAGCTTCCAGCTCAGAAGTGTCGCTGAGCACCCTGTAGGCACCGTACGGGCAGTGACTTCCCTTCATTGTTCCTTCGAGACAAACCTAGGCGGCACACACAATACTTGCTAGACGCAATGATGTTAAGCCTTTCATGCATGCGCTTCTGAGTTAGCGAAGACTAGCTTAGTTGAGTCACATGATCTTGGGTGGTTTCGCCTGGACCTAAAATTTTTTAAACAGTTAACCATGCGTATACACATTGAACGGATATGGAATATGAGTTTCTACAACAACGGCTGCGGAATCGGGGCCTTCACCGAGTTCCCCAGTTGAGCCACGCCGCCAATAGTGAACCGGGTTTCGTTGTTGAACTCACCAGCCCATCAGGACATGTAGTTGGCGTGGAGCTCAACAACTGGCATTCAAATCCCGCAGGGCAAGGTTTGCATTTTGCCTGCCCAGGCTCCGAGGTGTACTGGCCAGGAGAGCACGCCCGTGGCATAATGCTGCCGGAAGGGCAGTGCCACCCAGCAGGACACCGTCCGCCAGTCAGTCCGTCCGTAGGGCGAGTTGTATCCGAACCTTTCAAGCAGTAATATCCAGCGTCGCAGGGAGTCTGCGGAGTTGTTAGGCCTTCTTTTGTGCATGCATATCCTGGACTACAGGCTTTGCAGTCCAGTGCACCAACTCCATCCTAAGCCAAGGCAATGACCAGAGCATGCTAAGAGCTTCATGGCGGAGCTTTATGAGATTTTTCGCACCGAAAAGGAGAGATGCGGGGGGAGTATAGAAGGGAAACTCGCACCTGGAAGGTCCCACGAGCACAAGGTGTCGGCGTAGAGGACCCAGATGGGCAGTAGTGACCAATGGGACACAACCCGTATTCGTCGCTGTCCTCGCCAAATACATGTAGCGGCAGTAGATCCGTGCGAGCTCCACTGGCACAGACGAAGCCACTAGGACATAGTGCAGAAGGGCGAGCGAGCCCGGCATCGTCGCAAACAAACCCACCTGAGGAAGGTCACATGCAGCCTTCCCTAACTATACTATATATACTATACCAAGCACAGCTGAGAGTCACCCGTGTACCGATAGGTCCAGCTTCGAACATCCTTTAGACTCCTACGTCGCTGTTGTTCTTACCAGAGCAAGGCTCGCACGAGGCGCTGCCTTGGCTAGCGGCGAATGTGCCCGGCGGACAGGGTACAGGGAATATTGTGCCTTCGGCACACGCGTGACCTGCTGGGCAGAGATCTTCTGGACTCGTTAGCGCAGACTTGGAGCAACTCGAGCCGACCGTACATGGAGTGCACTCTCCTCTTCCGCCCTCACTGAATGTACCTGGAGGGCAGGGCTGAATCGAGCCTCAGAGACACAGGCGGTGCGGATAAAGTTAGATGCCGGGGAGTGGGGGTGAGGAACATATCCACCATGGAAACTTCAAGGGGCGTTTCTTAGACTCATGAGCGTTTCGTACCTGCGCAACATAAGATCCTTCCGGACAATAGTAACCGGCTGGGCATACGTTTCCGTGGGTATTATCCGTAGGTGTAGCTGTTGTACTGCCGCCTGAACAGTAGTACCCCTCAGCGCAAAGCCCAGTCCCCATCGTGCTTGAACAGTACTGCCCAGGCTGGCACGGCAGGCAGTCGCTTTGCGCTTTGCCTCCGGCAACTGACGAGCTCGTCCCCCTGCGGACAATTGACAAATTCCACTGGCTTTGCACTGCGCACCCGCCGACTATCAGCCAGGCACGGAAAGCAGTTAAGCTGAACATTATGGGCATGGAAACGCGACAAAAATGTGTCTTCTTACTCTTGGCAGGGTTCTGGAGACTCTGCTCCTTCTTGGCAGTAGTAGCCAATCGGGCATAGGCTGCCTGCTGATCCGGGAATTCCGTCTGGATTTTTCTCATCGGGGTGAGGAGCAGGCGACCACGCCCCACCTTTGCAGTAATAGCCCTGTGAGGTTGCACGACAATACATAGAGCAATGTGCTTCTGGGAGCGAGGCACACCGCAGGGGATATTCAGTGTCTTCTTATTTTCACAAGAACTACGAATAGAGGAAACCTCACAGCTAAGCATTCTCCTGTTGGTTCCTCTAGGCCGCGCGAGCCACAGTATTTTCCTACGGGACAAGGCAGGCATTCTGACGCTCCTTTGGCACCTCCTAGTTTATTGTAAGTTCCCAGGGGGCATGGGTATTCATGCCCATTGTACGACCCCTTGGGGCAGTAGTAACCCGGGGGACACTTCGATGACGGCGTAACTGTGCTGTCCTCGCAAAAATATCCCTCAGGGCATATCTTGCATGCTGTTTGAGCCTTCAAATCCTGATACCAGCCCTTAGGGCAAGGGGTAGGAGCGGCGGGGCCTACCGCAATGCATCGCCAACAGGATGGACGCGTAAAATAAACCCCAAGATATTGCAAAAGAGGGCATTTCTTCTTTGACAGCACCAACAGAGCGAAGTAGCCCATCTAACATTTGTTCAAAGAGACTGCTCACCAGGCGAACTAGTTCCAGAAACCTGAATTTCCGACAGATAAACTTGGGAATCCGATGTTGTGAGCATGATCTTTCTAGTAGCCACCTCTCCAAAATTGAGAGAGTACGTAGATTCCTTGTTTGATGTCACGGAGAACAGCTCGACGTAGGTTGATGAAGCCGAGTGGAAGTAATGCACTGAGAATGAAGAGAGGATCTGCGGAAGAAAGCAGGAGGCGCGAGCAAGCACAACTTACAAGGCGATACAAAACGAGCGGCACAACCAGCAGTTCGTTCAGCTGGCGGCAGGATAGGAAGGGAGTGTGCAGGATAGGGGGGGAGTGAAAATGTCAGAAGCTAGTTTGTACGAGCCCTAGAAACGGGACGATGTCGCGCACATTCTTCCCTCCTGTTCTCCCGGAAATAACTGTGACTTCGTTGATGAAGAATATGTCGCCAAA
>NW_013571864.1:3088-4348 GCF_000499745.2 Eimeria mitis
GACATTGGTAAACACGCCTGCATATGCATATAAGTATATACATTGCTTTCCTGCCCCTCCCTCACTCCCAGCGAAGTTCGCCGTCTCAGCATTTTCGGGGAAGCCCTCAACAAAGGACAATCCGGTTCTGCTGGTGCTGATGTTGATGCTGCTGCTGCCTGCACCGGCTTCACCTGCACACTCTTACTTTCAAGCGCCTTGCAGAAGTGACCCGGCGGGCATGCCACCGCATTGGTCTTGGCACTCCCCTCAGGACAGTAGTAGCCGTCAGCGCACCGCCCAGTTACTTCAGGCTGTCCTTGTCCCTGGCAGGCAAAGCCTAAAGACAACTAACCACAGACACCATTGAGTAGAACTCGCCAGCTGCTGCTCCGCTTTAACGGCATTGCTCGCAGAAAGGCTCCTTTGCAGAGTAGAGCGATTCAAATGCTGCAAGGGTCAGGCTTGCGTTGCGTGCTTTCCACAAAGAAGTGAATGCTTCCAGGCTAACCAGCAGGACATGGTATGCAGTCGTCCTCTGTGGAGCCTCCTTCGCTGTTTGAAAAAGTGCCTTCAGGACAGGGGACCTCCGTGGAGCTTTCACCCCTGTCTGCCGGAGATACATATACTTTGCGAACTCGCTTGTTCCCACTGTCCAAGATGTACAATGTAGTAGTTGCGCTTCCAAGCTGCGGCACACACAGAACGTTACCTTAGCGTCGGGGGTGAGGTCGTAGCTGACCAGTTACTCAGGCACCATCCGTTGCTGCGAGGATTTAGTACCTGATCGGCGACTGCAACTCCTGTGGGGCTGTCGATAGCGGCCTCTGGGGCTGGGATGATTCTTCCATCGCCAGTGAAGCCTTTAGTTCCTGTTCCCAATATTTGCTCTAGGCGGTGGGTTTGCAAGTCCAGCTTCCAGATTCTGAAAAAGTAGTCAGAAGTCGCATGAATCACGCCAAGAACAGTCATCTGTCTGTATGACGGCTGACCCGAAATAATACATGCGCATGCAATGCCCTTCGTGCAAGAGCAGGCCAAACGAGGTAGGTATACTTGTGGAAGGTGGCAGGCGATCGGTGGTTAGAACTTACATGTGCTTTGTGGAGTCTGCTAGAAACAATGTCGGCTGCAGATTCAGAAGTTGACATGCGCAGCAACTTCGGGATAAACTCAAACACACGAGTTTGCAGAATTCGCAGACCTGCATCCACTGCCTGCCAACGACGTGCATTCTTACGTTAGCTAGCTTCCCGTAAGCCATGGAAGTTATATCCCCGA
>NW_013571864.1:4448-5965 GCF_000499745.2 Eimeria mitis
GTGTATTTAAGGTCCGACTCTTTCATGGTTCGTAAGAGGGGTGGGTCAATTTCCAGTGCCTCCACTTGATCGCCGAGGGCCCGGATGATCTAAAGAGTGCAAACAAACGAGCCTAGAGAGCCATGTTTGTTTCGTGCTCTAACGCAAGTGTACGGTGCCAATATCTGGATCAAGCAGCTTCGATTGAACGTACTCTAGAGTTCCCGCTGTTGCCGTCGGCGACGTAAATCTCGCCGTCTAGGGAAACGGCGACAGCACGCGGGTTGTTCAGTTCTATGTCCGCTGCAGACACACGGCCGTATGCACATAACCGCCAAAAGGTTTTGATTAGGATTTCTGTTCATCGGACAAGCAGGCGTTCGCTTGAGCTCAAAACGAATGGGGGCGTGACTCATTGCAGTATTTCTGTTGATTATCCTATCCACGAAACAGTCGATGGACGCCTCCATCTGGGATCGAAGCATCGTCTTGTGAAGTTCTGGAATAAATAGCAGCATGAAACTAAATATTTACACCGAGGCACAACTCGCTGGCACCGGCTGCAGCTGCTCGTTAAATCGGTATCCCCGCACGTATGCGGACCTACCTGTGGCTCCTTGTCCTACAACATCCGTTTTTGTTTGGGTCCGTATGTTAATGGACGATACTTTGTTCGCAGCTGCTTCAGCAACATAAAGTGTCGCGCCATCGAGAGAAAGGCACAATCCCGCCGGGGAGGACAAGCCGCTTACGAGATCACTTTCAGTTTTTTCGTTCAAGTTGATTGCCACGACCTTGCCAGCAGCTGTAGGGCAAGAAGGCGGACAAGTTAGTGAACGAACAGAAGTCTAAATACACGTTTCGAGCTCATCACGGTGAAGGCGACGTGGATTGATTGCACTGATGGTTGTTCACAGCCGGCTATTCCGGGAGTAGACCACTAACCAAGCCCTGCATCGTGTAGATCCACCCACCAGACTGCGACACATAAAGCGTATTTCCATCGTCAGATACTGCTACGCCTTCTGGTTGGGTAACTCCTGTTTTAATGTCAGTAAGAACTCCTGAAAACGCAACTCAGCATAGTTTCGAGCGCCGTGTCGCCATTCTGCTTTGAAATCCTTATCCAATTGACGTTGGACGCACTTGCGCATCCGAGTGAATTTCCATGGTGCCGGCGATGTGCAACGGTTTTCATGGCCACCAAGAAACGGCTACAGAGAGCAGTCGAGCTAACAGGGTGGCGGTGCCAAGAGTTCGTGCGGTGTATATCTGTCAACCTACAGTACTGCCACAGAAAGAGCACCGATTGACAAGATTACCTGTGGTTAGATGAATGGTGCTGATGCGGCCACCAGTGGAGTCTACTACCACCAATTCTCCTCTTGCGATATTCATTGCTACTGCTTTTAGAGTGGTAAACGTTGCTTCTTTTGCTTGGCCTCCGGTACCAGTAGACCCAGGATCCCCAGTGCCCGCAATTGTGTCAACAAGGGAGCCTGATACACAATGTAGAATACAGGCGATTTCTGTCCACC
>NW_013571865.1:0-897 GCF_000499745.2 Eimeria mitis
TATATATATATATATATATATTAGTTTGTTTTTTGTTTGTTTGCTTTTTTGTTTGGCTAGCTAGCTAGCTAGCTACCTAACTATCTATATATCTAGTCAGTTATCCAGCTAGCTAGCTAGCTATCCAGCTAGCTATCCAGCTAGCTAGCTATCCAGCTAGCTGTCTAGCTAGCTAGCTAGCTAGCTATCCAGCTATCTATCCAGCTATCCATCCAGCTAGCTATCCAGCTAGCTAGCTAGCTAGCTAGGTATAAATGTTACCTAGGATGAAGTAAGGAAACTGCGGCCTGGGTATGGCGAAGAGTTCTATTACTTTTCTGTTTGCCTCCACCAAAGAAGGATACGGAGCCTTGCACAACTCACCTGCAGCAGCAGCAGCAGCAGCAGCAGCAGCAGCAAAGGCAGCAGCAGCAGCAAAAGCAGCAGCAAAAGCAGCAGCAAAAGCAGCAGCAAAAGCAGCGGCAAAAGCAGCAGCAGTAGCAGCACAAGCAGCAGAAACAGCAGCAAATGTTGCAGCAGTAGAAGTAATAGTAGTAGTAGTAGCCGTAGCAGCAGCAACAGTGGCAGCAGCAGCAGCAGCAGCAGCAGTAATAGGAGCAGCATCAGCCGCAGCAGCAGCAGCAGCGACAGCAGCAACACCCGCTACAGCCAGAGAACTGCAGCAAAGTCTGTGTAGAGGTCCATCCTCCCTAGCTAGCTAGCTAGCTAGCTAGCCAACTAGCTAGCTATTTATCTGCCTGTCTATCCAGCTAGCTAGACAGCTATCTATCTATCTATCTATCCAGCTAGCTAGCTAGCTAGCTAGCCATATAGCTAGCTAGCTAGCTAGCTAGCTAGCTAGTTTAGTGAGTGCTGCTAGGGGGCCCCACAATCCAAAGAGCGGAGAAAATACCCAAC
>NW_013571865.1:997-1996 GCF_000499745.2 Eimeria mitis
TTTAGTGAGTGCTGCTAGGGGGCCCCACAATCCAAAGAGCGGAGAAAATACCCAACAGTAGACCCGTCCTGAGACCGCAGAAAAAAACCCTAAACCCTAAACCCTAAACCCTAAACCCTAAACCCTAGAACATGCCTAGAACAAAACAAGATGATAAGGGTTTCGAGCCTTTGTGATGATGAGGGTTTACGTGGTGAGGGTATAGGATTTAGGTGATGAGGGTTTAGGGTTTAGAGGATGAGGGTTTAGGTCTGGGGTTTAGGAGATGAGGGTTTAGGGTTTAGGAGATGAGGGTTTAGGGTTTAGGGTTTAGGGTTTACGTTGCGTATGTTGAGCCGCCCCTCCATCCAGGTGCGGAGACACTGCAAGTGAACGAACTGCATGCTGCCTAGACACCCAAGCAGCAGCAGCAGCAGCAGCAGCAGCAGCAGCAGCAGCAGCAGCAACACAAGCAGCAGCAACAACACACGCAGCAGCAGCAGCAACACAAGCAGCAGCAACACAAAAGACACCATCAAAGGATGTTCGCTAGAGAGGTTTTTCACAGCAGTCTAGGGTTTAGGGTTTAGGGTTTAGGGTTTGCCTATGCAGCTGCCAGGGGGGACGCGAGGGTTTGTGTCTAAGCTAGGGTTTAGGGTTTAGGGTTTAGGGTTTAGGGTTTACCTTTGCAGCGGCAGGGGGCGACGAGAGGGTTTGTGTCTGGGTTGTCATCTTCTGCTGCTTCACAGAGACAGATGCGGCAGGCGGGCCTAGAGAAGAGACTGCTGCAGCAGCAGCAGCAGCAGCAACAGCAGCAGCAGCAGCAGCAGCAGCAGCGGCAAGTGAAGAAGCAGCAACAGCAGCAAGAGAGAAAGAATAGCAGCAGCAGGAGATTCTAATGCTAACTGCAGCACACGCTTCTTCTCTCTGCTTCTGCTGCTTTTTCTGAATGCTGCTGCTGCTGCTGCTGTTGCTGCTGCTGCTGCTGCTGTTGCTGCTGCTGCTGCTGCTGTTGCTGCT
>NW_013571865.1:2096-2196 GCF_000499745.2 Eimeria mitis
TTGCTGCTGCTGCTGCTGCTGTTGCTGCTGCTGCTGCTGCTGCAGCCTCACCTTCGGCTGGCTCTTGCATCCGTGCTGAGGGGCCGCATGCCCATACCTG
>NW_013571865.1:2456-4766 GCF_000499745.2 Eimeria mitis
AGCCTCACCTTCGGCTGGCTCTTGCATCCGTGCTGAGGGGCCGCATGCCCATACCTGAGGCGCCTGCAGCAGCAAACCACACCGTACAGCAGCAGCAGCAACTGCAGCAGCAGCAGCAGCAGCAGCAGCAGCAGCAACAGCAGTAACAGCAGCAGCAGCAGCAGCAGCAACAGCTGCAGCAACAGCTGCAGCCGCAAGCAGCAGAAGAAGCAACCCTCTCCTCGATCACGCCTCCCTCTCCCAAACCCTACCCCCCCACTCCCTAACCCCTAAACCCCCAAACCCTAAACCCTAAACCCTAAACCCTAAACCCTCGTTTTACCTTCAGGCGAGTGGTTTGCTGCTGCTGCTGCTTCTGCTGTTTCATAGAAAAGCTCGCCCCCCACCGCGGAGCCCTTGGGGGTGAGGAGACAGCCATCGGAGACACAGCGAGAGAGGGGCCCAGCTAGTGCTGCTCTGCTGCCTGCTGCTGCTGCTGCTGCTGCTACAGCTCTCAAAGGAGACCCTGGTGGCAGTGCTGCAGCAGCAGCAGCAGCAGCAGCTGCTGCTGCTGCTGCTGCTGCTGCATGCGTCGCCACTGGAGAAGGCCCAAATGCCTCTCTGCTCGACATGCGGCTGAAGACAGGCTGCTCTGCTGCTGCAGCAGGAGGACAGTTAGCAGCAGCAGCAGCAGCAGCTGCTGCTGCTGCTCCTTCAAGTGCTGCTGCTGCTGCTGCTGCATCATCGTCGCCATCTGCTGCTGCTTGCTGCGGCGCATCCTCCCCCGAGTCAAACTCTGCATCTACTGCTGCTGCTGCTGCTGCTGCTGCTGCTACACTCTCAGGCTCAGGCGCCACCGTCTCGCAGTCATCCACGTCCCCCAGGTGAGGACGCTGCCTGCAGCAGCAGCAGCAGCAACAGCAGCAGCAGCAGCAGCAGCAGCAAAAGCAGCAGCAGCAGCAGCAGCAGCAGCACGGCCTCTTTGACCTTAAGTTTAAACCTGCCTAGCTCCATGACGTCTATCTAGCTACACCTATCGCCAGCTAGCTACAGCTAGCTACAGCTAGCTACAGCTAGCTACTCACCTGGCTGTAGCCTGCAGCGCTTGCTGCTGATCGAGGACGGCCTCTTTGACCTTAAGTTTAAACCTGCCTAGCTTCATTACGTCTCCCTCGGTGAGGCGGACGCCGCCGCAGTCCCGCAGACTACGCACCACCAGCCACACCTTGTCGGCCTGCATGCATGCAGCAGCAGCAGCAGCAGCAGCAGCAGCAGCAGCAGCAGGAGATGCAGCAGGAGATGAGATGGAGGTGGAGATGGAGGAGATGCAGATGCAGCAGCAATTGCTGCTGTTGTTGCTAATGCTGCTGCTGCTGCTGCTGCTTCTGCTGCAGTTACTGCTGCTGCTCCAGATACTGCTATTGCTGCTGTTGCTGCTGCTGCTGCTGCTGCTGCTGCTGCTGCTGCTTACCTCAGCCTGACATGTATTGGCCCCTTGCCGTGAATGAGTGCCTCTTGCTGCTGCTGAGCCTGTGCGTGCAGGCGGGTCTGCTGCTGCTGCTGCAGCAGGAGCTGCTGCTGCTGCTGCTGCTGCTGCTCCTCTAGCAGCTGCTGCTTGTGCTGCTGCTTGTGCTGCTGCTGCTGCTGCTGGGATCGAAGAGCAGCAGCCGCTGGTGTCTCGGTATGTATCGCGGTCTTCCTCTGCTTCTGCTGCTGCTGCACCTGGTCTGCCTGCTGCTGCTGCTGCTGCTGCTGCATGCATTGCGTTTGCTGCTGCTGCTGCTTCTGCTGCTTCCGCTGCTGCTGCTGCTGCTGCTGCTGCTGCTGCACTTTCATCTGCATCCTCAACAGCAGACGGAGCCCCCCAACTCTGCTGCTCTCGCTGCAGCCCACTTGCTGCTGCTGGGGAGCTTGGTGCTGCTCCGCCTGCTGCTGCTGCTGCTGCTTCTGCTGCTGCATCTGCTGCTGCTGCTGCAGTCTCCAGTGCGGCCTGTCGTAGTTGTTGTTGCTGCTGTTGCTGCTGCAGCAGCTGCTGCTGCTGCCTTCTCGCTGCAGCTGCCGATGAGGATCTATTTGCTGCTGGAGTATCAGCTGCTGCAGCAGCAGCACCAGCAGCAGCAGCAGCAGCAGCAGCAGCAGCAGCAGCAGGAGGGGGAGGCAGCACGCAATAAGCCCCATCCATCCAGGTAATCCTTAATAAAGCTTTTGCTTCTGCTGCTTCTGCTGCTCGCGCCTGCTGCAGCAGTGCTGCTGCTTCCTCCTCCGACTGTACAGACACCTCACCAGCTATCCGGATGCAGCAGTATGAGTCATCTGCAACATACAAAAAAA
>NW_013571865.1:4898-5061 GCF_000499745.2 Eimeria mitis
ATTAATATATATAAATGTGTAAATAAATATATAGATGGAGATGCATGAATATATTAAGATTTAAATAAATAAATAAATATATAAAATTAATATAGAAATACATATAATATTTATTTATAGTTTATATATATATATATATATATATATATATATATATATATAT
>NW_013571865.1:5099-6234 GCF_000499745.2 Eimeria mitis
AAGCAAACAGAGAAAAACAAAAAAGACAAACAAACACAGACAAAAAAAAACAAATACGAAAAAAACAAAGACAAAGACAAACAAAGACAAAAAAAAATAAAAAAAAAAAGACAAAGACAAACGGATGGAGACAAGCAAACAACAACAAAGACAAAAACAAATAAAAGCAAAGACAAAGACAAACAAATACAGATAAAAACAAAGACAAACAAACAAAAAATAAACAAAGACAAAGACAAAGACAAACAAAGACAAACAAAAAAAAAGAAGAGACAAAAAAAGAAAAAAGTATAGAGGCAGAGAGAGACAAAAAGACAAAGACAAAGGGGGAAAATAATAAAGACAAAGACAAAGACAAAAGACAAAAAGACAAAGACAAAAACAAAAACAAATAAAAACAAAGACAAAGAAAACACAGAAACAAACAAATAAAAATAAGAGGATGGCAAAATAAAAAAACAAAAAAAATAAAAAGAAAAATATAAAAACCAAAAGACAAACAACAAACAAGTAGATATAGACAAACAAATAAAAAAAAAATATATATATATATATGTATGTATATATATATATATATATATATATATACATATATATATATATTATATGTCGTTTATATAATATATATGTATATATAATACAGACAATAAAATAGAGAGAAATGAATAAAGGCAAATAAATAAAGACAAAGACAAAGACAAAGACAAAGACAAAGAAAAATAAAAATAAATAAAGACAAAGACAAAGAAAAATAAATGAAGACAAATAAATAAAGACAAAGACAAAGACAAACAAAGACAAGGATAAATAAGCAAAGACAAAGAAATAAAAACAAGTAAACAAAGACAAAGACAAGCAAAAAAAGACAAAAACAAAAATAAAAAAAAATAAATAAAGGCAAACAAACAAAAACAAAAAAAATAAAAACAAATAAACAAACGTAAATAAATAAAGACAAACAAACACAGACAAAAAGCAAAAAAAAAAAAAACAAAGACAAACAAAAAGGAGAAAACAACAAAAACACAAACCAACAAACAACAACAACACCACCACCGCCACCACCACGCCACCGACCATAACCACCCTCTCTCCCCCCCTCTCCCCCCCCTCCCTTTCCCTTTTATTTTTTTTT
>NW_013571866.1:0-1597 GCF_000499745.2 Eimeria mitis
CTAGCTAGCTGGCTGCTTAGGAGAGGGATGCTGTAGGGTAGGGAGTTGATAGCGTACCGCTGCAGCGCAGCACGACAAACTCACTCTGCTGCCGCTGCTGCTGTTTCTGCTGCTGCTGCTGCTGCTGCTGCTATTGCTGGTGCCGCTGCTGCTGCTGCTGCTGCTGCTGCTGCTGCTGCTGCTGCTGCTGCTGCAGCTGGAGCGTCAGTGTGCGATACAGGCGTACCATCAGCGGCGGCTGCTGCAGCAGATGGAGACAGTTAAAGCTGCACTCGAGAGAGAGCAGCAGAATTACTATTTGCTGCTGCAGAAGGAGAAGAGAAGAGCACAGAGAACGCTGCTGCTGCGGCAGCAGATAGCATCATACAAAGAAAAACAACAAAACAAACTCAAACGCAGCAGCAGCACCAGCAACACAACCACCACCAACTGCAACAGCAACAGCAACAACAGCAGCAGCAGCAACAGCAGCAGCAGCAGCAGCGCGCAGAAACGCCCCGTCGGCAAGTAAAGATCAGCTGCAGCAGCAGNAGCAGCAGCAGCAGCAGCGCGCAGAAACGCCCCGTCGGCAAGTAAAGATCAGCTGCAGCAGCAGCAGCAGCTGCTGCTGCTGCTGCTGGTGCCGCTAAACTATCGCAGCAACAGCAGCTGAAGCCGCAGCAGCATCAGCAGCAGCTGCAGCAGCAGCTGCAGCAGCAGCAGGTGAATATGGGCTGCAGCGGCGGCAGGAGCTGCTTGTGGTGTCAAACTATCGCAGCAGCAGCAGCAGCAGCGGCAGCAGCAGCAGCAGCTGGTGCTGCTGCTGTCCGCAGTGCAGCGCTGCAGTCTTATCTCTATCTAGTAAATAATAAGCAAAAATAAAAAATAAAAAATAAAAAATAAAATAAAATAAAACAAAAAGACAAAGGATGTAGGTGTTAATACATTCTACACAAATAATGTTGCAGAGGCAGCAGCAGCAGCAGCAGCAGTTGCTGTTGCTGCTGCTTGGAGCTGCAGCAGCAGCATATCGCTGCTGCTGCTGCTTGGAGCTGCAGCAGCAGCATATCGCTGCTGCTGCTGCTTGGAGCTGCAGCAGCAGCATATCGCTGCTGCTGCTGCAGCAGTCCCACTGTCTGCATGCACCTGCCAATGGATATGTAAGCAAACGGCAGAAGAAACTGCTGCTGCTGCAGCGGAAACAGCAGCAGCAGCAGCAGCTGCAGCTGCTGCTGCTACTGTCGCAGTGCAACGCGCCGACTGCAGCGCGTTGCTGCTGCTGCTTCTGCTGCTGCTGTTGCTGCTGTTATACCGGCGGCCAGACTGCTGCAGCTGTATCTGTGCATCTGCAGCAGCAGCAGCAGCAGCAACAGCAGCAGCAGCAGCAGCAGCCGTAGACTGAGGTGTACGTACACCTCAATACAAACAGAAAAACCTATTGCTTTAGCTGCTGCAGCAGCAACAGCAAATATCGTCGTGCGGCCCCCCCACTGACATTGTGTGCTGCGTTACACGCTGCTGCTGCTGCTGCTGCTGCTGTTGCTGCTGCTGCTGCTGCTGCTGCTGCTGCTGCCGAGGCGAGTCCGTGCTAAGGCCTCCAGTAAGGGGTCCTGGTGCT
>NW_013571866.1:1697-2229 GCF_000499745.2 Eimeria mitis
TGCTGCTGCTGCTGCCGAGGCGAGTCCGTGCTAAGGCCTCCAGTAAGGGGTCCTGGTGCTGCAGGCGGGCCATGCTGTCCCGTAGTGTCTGCGCAGCAGAAGCAGCAGCAGCAACACAAGCAGCAGCAGCAGCAGCAGCAGAAGCAACACAAGCAGCAAAAGCAACAGCAGCAGCAGCAGCAGCAGCAGCAGCAGCATGGAGTTGAATGAGGAGACAGAAAACTAAGTGAAGATAAGGGAAATGCAGTTGTCTCTACCCCTAAACCAACAGTGCTGCTGCTGCTGCTGCCGTTTCTGCTGCTGCTTCTGCTGCTGCTGCTTCTGCAGCAGCAGCAGCAGCAGCAGCAGCAGCAGCAGCACGGTGTCTGCGTGTACCTGGAGTTCTTGGTCAGTGAAATAAATCCAAGTCAAACTGTCCGAGACACAGCGCAGCAGCCTGCGGTGAACGTAGCCGAACCTGCATGCAGCAGCAGCACGTACGTGGGGTGTCGCTGCAGCAGCAGACACAGGTGCGGTGCTGCTGCTTCAAACA
>NW_013571866.1:5446-5651 GCF_000499745.2 Eimeria mitis
TGGCGAGGTGTGTGAGCTGGGGCGCGTGGAGCGCATTGCTGCTCACTCACATATTCGTGGTTTGGGGCTTTCAGATTCGCTGCAGCCAAAAACTGCTTCACAGGGTATGGTGGGACAAACAAAAGCCAGGAAAGCTGCAGGTACTTTTTTTTTTTTTTTTTTTTTTTTTTTTAAGTTTTTTTTTTTTTTTTTTTTTTTTTTTTTT
>NW_013571866.1:5739-6053 GCF_000499745.2 Eimeria mitis
TCTTCTTTTTTTCTTCTTTTTTTTTTCCTGGTTTTGCTGCGGTTGCTTACTCGGTTTTTTTTGCTTCTTTGCTCGCTTTGTTTCGTAGCTTTTAATTGTCTTATATGGTGGTGGTGATGGTGGTGATGGTGGGGTTGTTGTTATGGTGTGTGTGGGGTGCTGGGGTTCTGCTGCTACTGCTGCTGCTGCAGTTGCTGCTGCCGTTGCTGCTGCTGTTGCTGCTGCTGTTGTTTGTTTGCTGCTGCAGTACCAGCTGCAGCAGCAGCAGCTGCAGCAGCTGCCGCAGCGCATTTCTATTTTTGTTTTTTTTTTTT
>NW_013571867.1:0-242 GCF_000499745.2 Eimeria mitis
ACTACAGACTGAATATCTTATACTTTTGTTGCTGCCGTGCTGCTCCTGCTGCTGCTGCTGCTGCTGCTGCAGCCGCAACGACCCAATCAACAGTCACAGCAGCAACAGCAGAGCCTGAAGCAGCTGCAGCAGCAACAGCAGCAGCAGCAGCAGCATTTCTTTGTTTGTTCTTTGCTGCTGCTGCTCCTGAAGCAGCCTCTTGCTGCAGTGCAGCAGCAGGCCTCATCTGACTGTCCCTGCAG
>NW_013571867.1:342-509 GCF_000499745.2 Eimeria mitis
GCTTCAGCTGCTGCTGCTGCTGCTGCCGCAGCAGCAACCCAGCAGCAGCGGCTGCAGCAGCAACCTGCTGCTTTCTCTTTCTCTGCCGTTGCTGCTGCTTATAAACAAATGACTACAGACTGAATATCTTATACTTTTGTTGCTGCCGTGCTGCTCCTGCTGCTGCT
>NW_013571867.1:924-1066 GCF_000499745.2 Eimeria mitis
AGTGCTGCTGCATGCATCCGTCAAGACGCGCAGCAGCAGCTGCTGCTGCTGCCGCTGCTGCAGCAGCAGCAGCTGCTGCTGCTGCTGCTTCAGCTGCTGCTGCTGCTGCTGCCGCAGCAGCAACCCAGCAGCAGCGGCTGCA
>NW_013571867.1:1166-2194 GCF_000499745.2 Eimeria mitis
GCAGCAGCAGCAGCAACAGCAGCAGCAGCAGCAGCTGCTGCAGCACAGCAGCAACACAACACGCTGCAGCCTTCATATCCTAGCAGCAACAGCAGCAACAACAGCAGCAGCAGCAGCTGCTTCTGCATCCACTGCTGAGGCCACTGCAGCAGCAGACCTACCTACGAGCAGCAGCAGCAGCAGCAGCAGCAGCAGCAGCAGCAGCTGCAGCAGCAGCAGCAAAACACACACACACACACATACACACACACACACAACCGCCTCCTCACAACCACCACCGCGACGCCCTCTCTCCTTCTTACCCTCCGCCTCCGCAGCAGCCTCCGCAGCAGCCTCCGCAGCAGCAGCAGCAGCAGCAGCAGCAGCAGCAGCAGCAGCAGGAGGAGGATGATGATGCGTCGTTTGTTGTCTCCTTCTCTGCGCTGGCGAGGCAGCCGCAGCATCGCGCTAGCAGCAGCAACAACCGGCTGTCTTTCTTTTGTTGCTATAAAAAAATTTAGAGAAGCGATCGCTGTCACCGGCAATGCAGCGGATGTACAGTCCCCCAATAAGGTTAGGGTTTAGGGTTTATTAGGGTTTAGGGTTTAGGGTTTAGGGCGTGGGGGTTGGGTTTTATTAGGGTTTAGGGTTTAGGGTTTGTATGCAGCTTGAAATCTGCATATTGAAGCGGAGTATGTGGTGTTCTTTGTTTTCTGTTTAGGGTTTAGTATAAAATCTAGGGTTTAGGGTTTAGGGTTTAGGGTTTAGGGTTTAGGGTTTGTGGTGTATATACAGCTGTTTTGTTTACGTTTGGTGTTTGGGAGAGCTCGCTCGCGGCTGCTGGGCCGCCTCATGGCCTGGCGCATCCCCGTCTCTCTGCGGCCGCTGCTGATGTCTATCTTTCTTCACCTACAGGTACAAACCCTAAACCCTAAACCCTAAACCCTAAACCCTAGAGGGGTTTGTCGCGGATTCGTAGACCTCTTATTCGTGCTGTCTTTTTTTTTTTTTTTGGGTGGACGGGGGGGGCGGGGTCACCACAACAAACC
>NW_013571867.1:2218-5793 GCF_000499745.2 Eimeria mitis
CCCTAAACCCTAAACCCTTGTGTTTGTGTACAGCCTGCAGCAGCAGCAGACAGCCGATACCCCCTGGTTGCTTATGAGTCTTTTGGTGAGCTCTTCTGCCGCACGCTGCGGGACAGAGCCAGAGAGATAATGGACCTCTCTCCTCTCGCCATGGTAGGGTTTAGGGTTTAGGGTTTAGGGTTTAGGGTTTGGCCCGGTCTTCTTTCGTTTCTATCTCTTATATGCAAAGTGTATACAACAATATATAAATGTATATAAAACAACTCATAAATAAATAAATAAATAAATATAGATATATATAATATATATACATGTATATATATATATATATATATATATATATATATATGAGGGTATAACGTATCTGATAGATAATCTCTTGCATATCAATCCTCTATACTCTATCTACTCTATACTCCACACACTACACACTATATACTATCTAGGGTTTAGGGTTTAGGGTTTAGGGTTTAGGGTTTAGGGTTTAGGGTTTGTATGCAGGTGAGCCCGTGCGACTGTACTGTGTCTGTGTTGGGGGAGGTTGACGGGGATCGGATCCCACAAGTAAAGGGCGCCACATACAGCCTCAAGGCCTTTCTCGGTATTAACCCCAAAACACAAGAAAACAATAAAGTAAATACTGCTTATTTTGTTTTTTATTTGTTTTTTGTTTTTTTATTTGTTTTGTTTTGTTTGTTTTGTTTGTTTTGTTTTTTGTTTTTTTGTTTTTTCTGTTTTTTTTTTTTTTTTTTTTTTTTTTTTTTTTTTTTTTTTTTTTTTTTTTTTTTTTTGTGAGCCACCTACGGCCTCAAGGCTTTTCTCGGTATTAACCCCAAAACACAAAAGCATAATAAAGTACATATTTTTGTTTTTTTTTTGTTTTGTTTTGTTTTGTTTTATTTTATTTTATTTATTTTATTTTATTTTATTTTGTTTTGTTTTATTTATTTATTTATTTGGTTTATTATAAATAGTATAAGAGTGCGTTCATTTGCACTAAAAACAAAACAGAAGAAAATAATAAAATAAAATAAAATATTTATTTATTTATTTATTTATTTATATTTATTTATTTATTTATATTTATTTATTTATTTTATTTATTTATTTATATGCTTGTGTTTCTGCTGCTGTTGCTGCTGCTGCATCTCCTGCTCCTCTCCCGCTGCCGCTTTCGCCGCCACCACCGCCGCTGCTGCCGCCGCTGCTGCTGCTGCTGCTGCTGCTGCTGCTGCTGCTGCTGCTGCTGCTGCTGCTGCAGCTGATGTACTGCGTGCTGCACCTGGCCCCACACCAATACCACCATTTTCATTCTCCTTGTCTCTTTAAACAAACAGTTCGTAGACACATGCACGGCGAGTGTCTCCCCGTATTCAGATCTTTTCTCGCAAAATTCAATGTAAACGAGGGTTTAGGGTTTAGGGTTTAGGGTTTAGGGTTTAGGGTTTAGGGTTTGGGGTTTAGGGTTTGGGGGCAGGAAGGGATAGAAAAAGGATGCGGGGATGGGACTGAGGGTTTAGGGTTTAGGGTTTTGGGTGTGTGTTGTTGTACCTCTGTGTGTGCGTATTGAACTCCTCTTTTCCATCTAGGGTTTAGGGTTTAGGGTTTAGGGTTTAGGGTTTAGGGTTTGTGTGTTTGTTATAGGATATATTTAGCGTACAAGAAAGAGTAATCCTCAGCGGCAGCTGGGAGGGGGGGGCGATGCACATTGCTGCTGTTGCTGCCTGCAACGTGGGGGACATAAGGCTGGAGAAAGAGCCCGTAAACCCTAAACCCTAAGCCCTAAACCCTAAACCCTAGGTGTTAAACTCTAAACCCTAAACCCTAAAAAAATTGAAAACCCTAAACCCTAGAAAAAGTTTTTTTGTTGGGATGGGGCGGAGAGAGGGATTGATAGAAAGGTTATTAAACCCTCAATAAGATACTGAGGGTTTAGGGTTTAGGGTTTAGGGTTTAGGGTTTAGGGTTTAGGGTTTTTGTGCAGGATCTGAGAACAAACCAAGACCGTGTGGTGCTGAGGCATTTGGGGGGAGATGTAGACATCAGGACGTACAGAGGTAAACCCTAAACCCTAAACCCTAAACCCTAGCCGGGCTTTGGCCGCGTGTATAGACCCTCACCTTCATGCAGCTCGAAACCCTAAACCCTAAACCCTAAACCCTAGAATATCCCAAGCAGAAAACCTAGACGAGCCACTGAAACCCTAAACCCTAAACCCTCGAGAGAAGAGCTGTCGTAAACCCTAGCCCGTAGAACTGTGGAGGTGTTTCTAAACCCTAAACCCTAGGCCTAACCCTAAACCCTAGATCCTAAACCCTAAACCCTAAACCCTAGAACGTGTGTTCAGATAAACCCTTGCAGTTCGATGTCGGCTCGCATGTGGGGGAGTTCCGCCTGGGGAGCACCATCGTCTTGGTGTTTGAGGCCCCGCAGGATTTTACTTTCTGCGTTGTAAACCCTAAACCCTAAACCCTAAACCCTAGACGCTAAACCCTAAACCCTAAACCCTCGTTGCGGAGATAAGAGAAACACACACGCAAACAGATCAACAAACCCTGAACTACTAACCTACTACAGAACATTAAACACCAGTGCTCACCCTAAACCCTAAACCCTAAACCCTAGATCGCTCTAAACCCTAAACCCTAGCTCAGTATAAACCCTAAACCCTAAACCCTTCTAAACCCTCACTAAGCTTCGAGCATGTGCTGCTGTTTTCATGACACGCCTCACACCCCTCTATCTGTCTAGCTAGTAGCTAGCTAGCTAGCCAGCCAGCTAGCCAGCTAGCTAGCTAGCTAGCCAGCTAGCTAGCTAGCTAGCTAGGGAGTGAATTTGTTGGTGTTTCTGTTGCTGCTGCAGGCAGCAGGAGACAAGATAAGAGCAGGCAGCAGGCTGGGGGGGGTGGGGCCCCCAGTGGTAGCTAAGGATGAAGGTAGCCGTAAGTTCATACACTATTGACGACGGCCAGCTAGCTAGCTAGCTAGCTAGCTAGCTAGCTGGCTAGCTAGCTAGATATATAGCTAGCTAGCTGGCTAGGGAGCTAGCTGGCTAGCTAGCTAGCTAGCTAGCTAGCTAGCTCTGGGAATAGGCAGTGCTGAAACAGCGCTGCCCCCTCGTTTGCTGCCTGTTGAGGGACGGGCTTCTGCTGCTGCACGCTCAGCTCACAGCCCATGGCTAGCTAGCTAGCTAGTCAGCTAGCTAGCTAGCTAGCTAGCTAGCTAGCTAGCCAGCTACTTTTAAAGGGCAGAGCCTGTGCCACCCAGTCCCACGCCCGAAGGACTAGCTAACTAGCTAGCTANAGCTACTTTTAAAGGGCAGAGCCTGTGCCACCCAGTCCCACGCCCGAAGGACTAGCTAACTAGCTAGCTACCTGGATAGCTAGCTAGCTGCCTAGCTAGCTAGCTAGCTAGCTAGCTAGCTGCTTGGCTTGCTGCAGACGCCTTGCAAAGTGCAGGCCGTCAGCGGTAACTCCTTTTTCCCCCAAGTCCATCGCTAGTCGGGCAGCTAGCTAGCTAGCTAGCTAGCTAGCAGGCTAGCTAGCCAGCTAGCGAGCAAGCTGAAGTGGCGTTCTA
>NW_013571867.1:5893-6283 GCF_000499745.2 Eimeria mitis
TCAGCTAGCTAGCTAGCTAGTCAGCTAGCTAGCTAGCTAGCTAGCTAGCTAGCTAGCTAGCAGGCTAGCTAGCCAGCTAGCGAGCAAGCTGAAGTGGCGTTCTAGTGTTCCGTCTCGTTCAAAGCAAGCAGCTTCTGCGACGCACCCCAGCAGCAGCAGCAGCGGTAGCAGCAGCAGTAGTAGTAGTAGCAGCAGCAGCAGCAGCAGCAGCAGCAGCAACAGGAATAGCAGCAACAAGCCCCGCGTGCGGTTCACCGCATAGGCGGCGATACACAGGCGAGCCTTCGCCTTCTAGTCAAGTAGCTTATAGCTAGCCAGCTAGCTAGCTAGCTTCTTCCTTAGACAGCTATGTAGCTAGCTAGCTAGCTATCTGGCTAGCTAGCTTCATCC
>NW_013571867.1:6383-6502 GCF_000499745.2 Eimeria mitis
AGCTAGCTAGCTGGCTGGCTAGCTAGCTAGCTAGCTAGCTAGCTACGTGGCTAGCTAGCTTCTTCCTTAGACAGCTATGTAGCTAGCTAGCTAGCTATCTGGCTAGCTAGCTTCATCCC
>NW_013571868.1:0-192 GCF_000499745.2 Eimeria mitis
TGTTTTTATTTTTATTTATAATAGTAGAAAGAAGAAAAACAGAAATAGATAAAATTAACTTCACTTATCCCAATAGACCAGAAAACAGAGTAAATATGTTTTTATATATTTATATTTATATTTATATTTATATTTATGTTTGTATTTATATTTATATTTATATTTATATTTATATTTATATTTATATTTATA
>NW_013571868.1:292-690 GCF_000499745.2 Eimeria mitis
ATAAATATATTTTTATATTTTTATATTTTTATATTTTTATTTATTTATATTTACTTATATATTTATATTTATGTTTGTATTTATATTTATATTTATATTTATATTTATATTTATATTTATATTTATATTTATATTTATATTTATATTTGTTTATGTTTATATTTATATATTTATATTTGTATTTATAATAAATTTATCTTTTAGCATCATATGCACGTGTATGTGTATAGAAATCAATCCTTAATAAATAAACACATAAATAAACAAATAAACAAATAAATAAATAAATAAATAAATATTTATTTTTATATTTGTTGTAGGTGTATAGAAACTTATCCTTCACTGTCTCCCCTTAAAAAAAAATAAAAAAACAAAAAAAAAAAAAAAATACAAATATG
>NW_013571868.1:712-1131 GCF_000499745.2 Eimeria mitis
TTATTTATTTATTTATTTATTTAAAAAATAAATAAATAAATAAATAAAAACAAATAAAATATTTATATTTATTTTTATTTTTTTTGTAGGTGTATAGAAACTTATCCTTCACTGTCTCCCCCTTTACAAATATAAAAAACTAAAAAAAAAAAAAAACAAATATGCACGTGTAGGTGTATATAAACACATTTTATTTGTTTTTATTTATTTATTTATTTATTTAAAAAATAAATAAATAAATAAGAACAAATAAAATATTTATTTTTTTTTTGTAGGTTTATAGAAACCTATCCTTCACTGTCTCCCCCGGAGAATGTGTGGCTCTCGTTGGGGCCTCAGGCTGCGGCAAATCCACCATCGTACAACTCGTGGTTAGTTTTTATAAAAAAATAAAAAAAAAAAAAAATATATATATATAT
>NW_013571868.1:1202-1674 GCF_000499745.2 Eimeria mitis
ATATTAATATGAATATATAAATAAGAAGCCACCATCGTACAACTCGTGGTTAGTTTTTATAAAAAAAATAAAAAAAAATAAATAAATAAAATAAATAAATAAATAAATATTTAAATATAAATATAAATATAGATGAATGTAAATATATAAACATCTGTAAATCCACCATCGTACAACTCGTGTTTAGTTTTTATAAAAAAATAAAAAAAATAAAAAAAAAAAATATAAATATAAATATAAATCTAGATGAATATAAATATAAATACAAATATAAATACAAATATAAATATAAATAAAAAAATAAAAATATAAAAAAATAAATTATTTTTTTTTTTTGTTTTAGGAGCGTTTCTATGACCTAAAGAGCAGCCACAGTGTCGATACACCGCAACAAAAAAATACATATAAAGAAGAAAACGAAATAAAAAAACAAATAGAGACAGAAGGAAATATATTATTTGATGGGGATGAT
>NW_013571868.1:1786-2205 GCF_000499745.2 Eimeria mitis
TTTTTTTTTTGTTTTTTTGGTGTTTTCTTTGTTTTTACTTTTTTATTTTTCTTTTTCTTTTTTTTGTTTTTTTTTCTCTCTTTCTTATTCTTCTTTTCGTTTATTAATGTATATGTATATATATATAAACTTATATTTATATTTATTTGTTTTTATTTATTTATTTATTATATTTTTATTTATTTATATTTTTATTTATTTATTTACTTTTTGTTCTCTGCGTAACCAAGAAGGCCTCGTGAGCCAGGAGCCTGTTTTGTCTTCTTTTTTTTTCGTTTTTTTTTGTTTCTTCTTCTTTTTTGTGTATTTTTTTTTCTTTATATTTATTTATATTTATTTGTTTATATTTATTTATATTTATTTATTTATTTATTTATTTATTTTTAGTTCTCTGCGTAACCAAGAAGGCCTCGTGAGCC
>NW_013571868.1:2305-2709 GCF_000499745.2 Eimeria mitis
ATACGAAGTATTAACGTAGTGTAAGCTATTTACTTTTTTATTTTTTTATTTTTTTATTTTTTTTGTTTTTTTTTGGGTTTTTTGGTTTTTTGGTGTTTTTTTAGTGTAAGTTATTTACTTTTTCATTTTTTTATTTTTTTATTTTTTTTCGTTTTTTTGGTGTTTTCTTTGTTTTTGCTTTTTTATTTTTGTCTTTCTTTTTTTTTGTTTTTTTTTCTCTCTTATTCTTCTTTTCGTTTATTAATATATATGTATATATATATATATATATAAACTTATATTTATATTTATTTGTTTTATTTATTTATTTATTATATTTTTATTTATTTATATTTTTATTTATTTATTTATTTTTAGTTCTCTGCGTAACCAAGAAGGCCTCGTGAGCCAGGAGCCCGTTTTGT
>NW_013571868.1:5524-6318 GCF_000499745.2 Eimeria mitis
GTGTACAGAAGACGATCGATGAGTTATTAAAAAGAGAGAAAAGAACAACAATAATTATAGCTCATAGACTTTCAACTATAAGAAATGCAGGTTCGTTTATGTATTTCTTTGTATTTATTTTTTTATGTTTTTATTTATATTTAGTTGGTTTTATTTTTATTTATTTATTTAGATTCAATTGGTTATAGGAGTTGGTGCTGCTAGCTAGTTTATATTAAAAAGAGAGAAAAGAACAACAATAATTATAGCTCATAGACTTTCAACTATAAGAAATGCAGGTTCGTTTATATATTTCTTTGTATTTATTATTTTATTTATATTTAGTTGGTTTTATTTTTATTTATTTATTTTTTTAGCTTTTTATTTATATTTAGGTGGTTTTATTTTTATTTATTTATTTAGATTCAATTGGTTATAATACTTGGTGCTGCTAGCTAGTTTATATTAAAAAGAGAAAAAAAAAAAATAAAAGAAATGCAGGTTAGTTTATATATTTCTTTGTATTTATTTTTTTAGTTTTTTATTTATATTTAGTTGGTTTTATTTTTATTTATATATACATTTATTTATTTATTTATTTATTTATTTCGTTTTGTTGTTTTATTTTATTTATTTTTTGTGTGTTTTTTTTATAAAGAGAAAAAACAATAGAATTAGCAAACGAAGACAGACAATATAAATATATAAAAAAACAAATAAATAAAATAAAACAACCAAACCAAGTGCAACAAAAACTAAATAAATAAATTAATAAATTAATTTATTTATTTATTTATTTGTTTATTTATTTATTT
>NW_013571869.1:0-2816 GCF_000499745.2 Eimeria mitis
ATATATATATATATATATATATATATATATATATATATATATATATATATATATATATATGTATATTATGTATACTATATATGATTTCAAATTTAAAGTTCTCACTGCACGGATGAGCAGAGAGCGTTAGAACGGCAGCACTTGCCGTCACCAGTAAGCGCGATTGGCTTGCATACAACACGCTGGCAGAGTAACTATAGACGGGGCGACTTCGATGTAGGTGTGCCCCCGTGTGGTAAATGGCCGTAAGATGCTCATTAGGAAGCAATTTTATTTTGCATGCGCGTTTACACAACAACGGCACTCGAACGCAACGACCTCTGCAGGCGTTCAAATCAAATGCGAACCGCAATAATGATGATAGCCGCGATCAGAACGATAAGCAGGAGGACTGTAAGCATGCAGCACCCGAGTGAGGTTGCCCTGAGCAGCACAAGTTCAAATCGGGATCCATGCATAAGCAAAACTGTGCACGCATGTTGCCATAGTGACTAGAGCAAGCGCAGCCAGGGAATGCTTAGTTGTTGGTACGCTTTCTGCAACTCACTGTATAAGGGCGCACGTCTGCTTCCCAATAACTAATGTTAAATAGCCCACGGGATCCTGCGAACACACACAAAGGCGCAATGGTAGATACAAATGAGGAGGCCGTAAGAAACATCAACAGCTACATACCCGAAGCACTGACTATATATATATATATATATATATATATATATATATATATTCCAGATGTATACGAGGCGGTGTGACGCTGCGCAGTACACCTTACAGTCAACATCATGTTGGGTGACGGGCGGTCTGTAGGTTCCGCCAGGGGCTCCGGCGCAGCTCGACCCGGTCCCACTGGCTGGGCATCCGCTTCCTTCTTGTGAAGCAGCGCGACGGTGCAGTGAAGCGTCGTGGGGCCAGAAAGGAGCCTGAGAAGCAATAAAGATGTCGCAAATGACCGTTGTGTATATGGGTCCTTCGAAGCTACTGATGTGAAAAGGCAGTTGAAGTATTGGATGTTTCACTACGCTTCAGTTTTCCCCTCAAATCGGAATTTTCTTCTGACTAGAAGAAACACTGGGGGCACAAGCTTCAGTGAAGACCCAGATGTAGCGCCACAACACCCGAAAGCGTTCTTCTCACATTACTCAAGTGTTCAGCATTTAGGGTGTGCAAAACTCACGATCCAAGACGGCGGCGTTTGGCTTGGCGTCCGCAGCAGCAGTAGCCGAGACAGCAGCACAAAGCAACAGACTCGTCATTCTCTTCCAAGAAGTTTCCACGCACTTCTCGCCGGTTACAGCAACCCGTCACAGCGGTGGGGCATCCCATGGCTTCGTAGGGGGCGCACCAAAATGCCTGGCACCAGTGCTCGACCCTGACGGCACACAACAACGGTGAAAAATCCTTGTTAGCTTGTTCCTTCCCGGCCCCAGGAAATTCAGGAAAGCAATACACATTCACGATGCCTACGAGCAACTCCACAGACACCGAATGCAGCAGTGTGCAGAATAGAGGCGAAGCAGTACAAGTGATACGCCAGACGCACATGCCGGCCCCCAGTGGTTCGTGGAATATAACGTCGAAGTCAACGGGTCCAATCGCCTTTTGGTCTTGGCGATACCGAGTAATAGCAGTTAGTGCCATTGAGTCGAGACTAAGCGTCTCTGGATTGTAGAGGGCGTTGTCAGCTGCAGGGGCGTTGATATCCACGAGAGTCAGCTGCAAGCACCAACCGTTGACATTGATTGTGTTCTCTACATAACGGCCTCTACTGCAGTCGTATAAGCATCTACTCTGCCCAGTTACTTTCGTTTAGCTTCTGCGTGGGTGAGTGAAGGTGTTTATTGACACTGAGTGCGGATTTTCCTCATATATTTGTGTTCCTTATAGGCATGTTGTTGCGTCAAGCTTACCTTGACGTTCAGAGAAGCCAGGGGTAGTTTGACCCGTTTCAGAATACGCCAGTTAAACGTTGCCGTACGCTTTGAGAAGAAATGGACATCCGTGTCGAAACTCTCATACAAATCTGCCAATTCGAAGTCCGTCATAAACAGTTCAACTCGAACTTTTAGATCGTTACGCTCCCCTGAAAGCAGAAAAAGAAGAACAGTACAGAAGGCCACACGACTACGGTATATTAGACTCAGCTTCACCATATCACAACATTGGAAAAACACTACATCTGACTAGACTGCGCGCTGCAGGCAACACCCTACCACCCCTAACTTTGTGCCCGCGCTGCTGCAATCCGTGATAGTGCTGTGGTGCGGTTAGCCTTCGAAGTACAAAAACTATGAGCTCACCCGAAGATCCTTTGAACACGTTTATGTTCTCCACATTCCAGACGATGAACCGCAACTCAAATTCCTCCTCAGTGCCCAAGTGGGCAATGGAGAGCTCTTCATACGGATCCGTCTCGCCGTGCTGAAATGCAAGCAGCATGTAAGCAGTGCAGCAACTGCAGTTACGGCCACCGGCTGTTGTGTACCGCAACTACTCTGAAATAAGATATAAATGTGATTAAATATGCATGTATGTGGTCACGTGTGAGGCCATACCAAGTCTATAAAGTACCGAAGAGTGCCCTGTGATAAGCCAAGCTCTCCGTCACCTTCCCCTGTCTGGAGAGACTGAAACTCAATCGGAAAATAGTGCAGAGGCGGGACGTATGTCTTTTTTCCCGGTCCAACCACAGGGCTGCAGTGTGCACACACAATTTATGCAGCAGACGACTCTTAACCAGGCTCTAAATCGCATGCATATATATATATATATATATATATATATATATATATATATATATATATATATATATATATATA
>NW_013571869.1:2863-4848 GCF_000499745.2 Eimeria mitis
CATGATTGTGTTGCCGAGGCGGCAAGCTCCTAATGTGGCAGCTGGAGCCCCTAGAGACGTACCACATCTTTTGATATTGAGTTATACGGGAAGCTCTTAGTGCCAACCAGCTGCAGCAAGCAGAAGAATAAAAGCAAAGATAGTTCCATTCGGTAACCAATTTGTACTCATCATATTCTCGCAGAAACACTGAACGGTGTCCTCGTAACTACTGATCTAGTGGCATCACAGTACCGCTCTTCTAGGTCGACAGAAACTGTTCCTAGTGGAGAATCGCTCTGCAGCACATCCCCTTTGTCCATGACAATTATCTTCAGAACGGCAGGTCCAGGTATCAGCACGCGGAAGACAAAGTGCTCGTAGAAATTCGGATTGCAGTTGCTGCACAAACACCAAAACAGGTAAAGCCGCTTGCACTAGGAGAGCAAAGCTACGGAAATGACACATTCACGCTGCAGTGCGTGAGCAGCATTGCTAGTCTGGCCACCTTGAAACACCCCAACTTTCAACCTGAACTATAAACCAGAAATTTGCAGTTTATCTGCTTTCGCGCACTTCGCAGGCTCACCCGTCAAACACTCGGTCAGAGACAACAACCTGCTGTCCGAGCTGCAGTTTTAAGTATGGATCGCTCATTCCTATTGCGTCTACATTTTGCAGGTTTCGCGCTGTCAAGACGTAAACGTGCGCAACCACCACTTCTTCCATCCAGCGGTGCATAGGAGGTGCAATCAACACTGCTGGCGGCGGATAGCCAGCTGTAGCCACTGTAGACGCGCCTGAAGCGATACTGCTTGCTGGTTGATGCACGCGCTGTAGTCGGGTCTCTGTTGCATTGTCGGCCGCAGAGCCACCTGTCGCATTGTCTTGAGTAATACTGAGGGCATTTTCCATTGAAGTAATGTCTGTCACCCTCACCCATCCCTGAACAACACCGTAAGGAGCCCTGAGTAGCCTAAGTAGCAACACACCCACTACACGCCCCGTCGAGGCTTTCACGGCTATCGTTGCAGCTCTGCACTGTCCAGTGTCTCACCTTAAGAACGGCTATTTTCTTCTTGGCCTCTCCCCAAACCAGCGGGAGGGCCAAGTTGAGGGTGGGAAGCACTGAGAAACTGTCGAACCACAACAGGCTTTGGTTCCGGTCGAAGTAGGTGCTCGTCTTCTTCAGCCGACATACCAACTCACCGCGCTGCACGTCAAGTGCGTAGCCGAAGCCAGCCTGGGGATCATCACATACCTCCCGTCGGTATCCGCCACCCTGCAACAGTCCAAGCCCGCACACTCCCATACAGGCAAAATGTGTTCGTCTTAAGACTGGGTGCCGGTACTTGCACTTGGTTTTCTAACTGAAATATTTCAGGCAGATCTTCATGATATTTGTAGAAACGGAAAATGAAGTTGGAAAACGCACGGCTTCGCGGAGTCTCGCCAGTTCGGTTTCGATTTCGAAGATCTCTAGTTCAAGTTCTTGCTGGTCCGACTGTCCCACCTGTGCGGCGCAGCACGAAAAGCAAACTAAACCAGCAAAGGAGGTAAGCATGTGCTCTGCGAGAGTCTGGGTCACACTATAGCCACATCGCAGACAGTAAGGAATGTGCAACGAGGGGAGGGTCGCTGGTGACTTGCCAGGTTGTCCCGTTCGCGTCCTCTGAGCTGTGTCTTGAGGCGCTTTAGCTTCTGTTCCAGACATCTGTGCGGATAAAGACGATGAGACAAAAACACAGCAGGTATACTAGTCATGCGCCATGAACGGGGAGAGGCCCAAACATGCGGCTAGTAGGTTAACTATGCGGGTGTCAAAAACATGATACGGTCCTTGCGTACATTCTATGGAAGTCCACGAAGCTCTGGGTGATCGTGTCGTATATGTAGAATGCATTCTCGTGGGGATATCTGAGAATGCACACAGCATGAGGCAGCCTGCAGGCAGAGGAACTGAAGATGGCAGTCCGAACACATCTATCGTCTCCATGAGGCAGCTA
>NW_013571869.1:5100-5421 GCF_000499745.2 Eimeria mitis
TTACTGCAGACAAGGCATAGCAAGAGAAAATGTTGAAGTTTCAACTCGAGAAAACATCACACGCGACAACGCTGTCTACTTTCTGTCCCCAAATTACACCGCTTGCAACATTGACTGCATGGTGAGCTAAGTTACCTTCTTTCCTTGTGAAGATGTTAACCATGTTGAACGTTGGCAACAACTTTCTCGGCATATACTTGTTGGCCGCAGTCACCGGCTCTTGGGATTCCGATTCGGCGTACTCAGAGCGCATCAGCATCAGCCGAGCCAGCAAACACGAGCTGCGGCAAATCACATCCAGCACAGCTCCACATTAGCGTG
>NW_013571869.1:5441-5867 GCF_000499745.2 Eimeria mitis
AGGCAGATACGGCAGAAAGCTGAAAAGAGCGCTCCTTCTGCCACAGCATCCCAAATAGCCCTCAGGCAAGATGGCATAGCTTAAGATCCTATGAAACTATGGGTGATATAGATATTAAACTGTTTGCATTGACTACCTTTCGTCATCCAGGGAAGCTTCATGGCCGCGCTTCCTTAGCCACGTGCGCGTTGCGTGCCGGACACGATCATCTTCCCGGTCTGAACCACCACAAACGCAGGAACATTTACGTCATCCAGGAGAGCATGCTAAGGCGGAGTGAACCTTAATTTGTCTCCAGTCGGAAAGGCCTTCAAGTATCCTCAGCTGCACTTAGGGAGAGACGCAGGCCATTACAAAGGGACGCAAGGGCCTCAGGCCGGAGCGTACTTGCCACTACTTTGCACTCTTGTTTTTTGGGAGGTTTTT
>NW_013571870.1:0-130 GCF_000499745.2 Eimeria mitis
TGCTTCCGAGACCACAAAGAATATGGTGTGTCTAGGGAGAAGCGTGGGGAGCCCGTTGCGAAAAAAAAAATGTATTACGATCAAGATGGAAGCGAATACGCATCAGAGGAGAGCAGCAGCAGCACGAAAA
>NW_013571870.1:390-1565 GCF_000499745.2 Eimeria mitis
CTGCTGCTGCTGCTGCTGCAGCACTTGCTGCTATTGTTCCTGCTGGCCGCCTGGATCTCCCCCGAAGCAGCAACAGCAGCAGCAGCAGCAGAAGAAGCAGCAGCAACAGCAGCAGCAGCAGCAGCAGACCTGAGAGAAGTTGTTAGTGTGGAGACAGACGATGATTCTATCTTTTTAAGTGAAGAGCTCGAAGACCTGCTGTCAGACAGCAGCAGCAGCAGCAGCAGCAGCAGCAGCAGCAGCAGCAGCAAAGATTTTGCTGCTGAGTATTACGATCAAGATGGAAGCGAATACGCATCAGAGGAGAGCAGCAGCAGCACGAAAAACAGCAGCAGCAACAAAACCAGCAGCAACAAAACCAGCAGCAAAACCTCCCCCACCGACACCACCACCAGCAACAGCAGCAGCAGCAGCAGCAGCAGCAGCAGCAGCAGCAGCAAGCTGTGGCTTGCTGAGATAGAAGAAGCCCTCAAGAGCGGGGCCACGCACCGCATATACTACACAGCAGATGAAGAAAATTTATATAAGACAGACTTCGACGACAACCAGTTGCTGCTGCTGCTGCAGCAGCTGAAGCAGGAGCTGCTGCTGCAGCACAGACAGCAGAAACAGCAGCACAAGCAACGCAAACAACAACACCACAACCACCACCACCAGCACCACCAGCAGCAGCAGCAGCAGCAGCAGCAGCAGCAGCAGCAGCAGCAGCAGCAGGAGGAAGAAGAGGAGGAGGAGGATGAGGAAGCAGCATGGGAGCGGCTAGAAAGAGAGGTGCTGCTGCGTGCTGCTCTACACAACAGAGACAGCTACCCTCAATCTCTCTTTGTGCTGCTGCCGCAGGGAGTTGCTGCTGCAACCGGGGCCCTGCTGACGCCGCTGCAGCAGCACGAGCTCCTTGAGCATGAAGCGCTGCAGCGGGAGAGACAGCTGTACGTACACCTGTTGCTGCTGCTGCTGCTGCTGCTGTTGCTGCTGCTGCTGCTGCTGCTGCTGCTGCTGTTGCTGCTGCTGCTGCTGCTGCTGCTGTTGTTGTTGTTGTTGTTCTTGCTGCTGCTGATCCTCCGCGTGCTGCAACACGCACTGCATAGGAAACTCCACCGGGTTGTGCTGCAGCAGCAGCAGCAGCAGCAACACATGCAGATGTCTGCGTTCACTGGTCTCACTATATGCAGCAC
>NW_013571870.1:1665-2439 GCF_000499745.2 Eimeria mitis
TGCTGCAGCAGCTGCAGCAGCTGCTGCAGCAGCAGCAGCAGCAGCAACACATGCAGATGTCTGCGTTCACTGGTCTCACTATATGCAGCACCACAACTATCATATCTTGCTGCTGGTGCTGATGTCGAGCTGCTGCTGGCTTGCTGCTGTTGTTGTCGTTGCTGCTGCTGCTGTCGTGCTGCTGCTGCTGCTGCTGCTGCTGATGCACTGCTGTGCTGCTGCTGCGCTGCTGCCTCCTCAGGGTGCGGGCGCTGGTGGTGGATCTGCTGCAGAAGGAGAGAAACGGACAGAAGAAAAAGGGCTCCCGCAGCAGCAGCAGCAGCAGCAGCAGCAGCAACAGCAGCAGCAGCGGTAACAAGAACAAAAGCAGCAGCAGCAGCAACAGTAACAAGGGCAAGAGCAGCAAAAGCAGCAGCAGCAGCAGCAGCAGCAGCAGCAGCAAAACTAGCGACGCAGAGCGAGGGCTCTCAGCAGCTGTGCAGTCTTCGCCTGCTGCTGCAGGGGGCTCGAGCACTGCAGCAGCAACAGCAGCAACAGCAGCAGCAGTAGGAGCAGCAGCAGCAAACGACGCAGCAGCAGACGCAGCAGCAGCAAATGCAGCAGCAGCAAATCGAACCCTATCAATTGGTGAGGCTGCAGCAGGAGTCTCTGCTGCTCCTGCTGCTGCTGCTGCTGCTGCTGATGGCGTGCTGCCTCCTCCTGGCGCAGCAGATACACCCCTCGCAGCAACAGCTGCTGCTCTTCGAGAGAGCTTCAGTACAAAGGACAGCAGCG